>NW_013669251.1:20482-25165 GCF_000517525.1 Limulus polyphemus
CGTATGTGAAAAGACTTATAAAATTAAATGAAAGACTGCCAAATTTTGTAAAGATATACGCTATATTGAAAGTTAGAAGTATTAAATCTATAAAGACTTTAAACGAGTACAAAGAGGTCACATGGTCAGTCAATTTGACCGACCCCGTGTTGAGAGCGTTAATTCTGGAAGTCCATATTTTTGCTTTATACTGATTTTAAAACTTTGCATCATGATTTTTTTTTCTTTTATATTGATGATTTCTATGGGATATTACACTTAAAGAAATGTATTTTAAAAGTGCTTAGCTTCAAGATTGTTTATTTACAATCTAAAGAATTCAATTGTATATGATGCATAAATTTAACATTCTGATTTCAAGGATATACATAAGCTACAGCACTCTGTAGAATCTGAAATACATCTTGATTTTCATTTCTGTCATCACTAAAAGTCAATAAATCGGTGAAGAAAGAAGGCTTTTTGTTAATCAAAATGTTGATTGCACTTTGTGCTGCATGTATAATTAATCATTGTAATGTTGTAAATTGTCAAAAGTTATTGCCAATTATGAAAGTTTAAGTGGATTGTTCAAGGTACTTCATAATCCAGGGAAATGGCAGTATTGTAACGTATGTTTTTAATCTATAGTTTTTCAAACCTGTATTGTCATTTAGCTGGAAGAAATTTTAATAAAATCATATGCATAACATTAATGTCTGGAAGTTTCCCAGAGTTTTGTAAACACAGTTTAAGTCATCTTTAAAAAGCATTTTAGGCTAAAGAGTGAGTTATTGATTGACTTTGATATATTAATCAGCACATTAGTTATTCAAGTTTTTCTGTTTCTGTTAGCCACTTAGTGAGCTAGTTAGCTAGCTCAGTGTTGTGAATATTAAGGTTGCATTTTAACAAAAAAAAAGTACAGGTAAGTAAAATTTATGCTTAGAAACAGTTTACTTGTAAAGTTAAGCCTATTGGTTAACATGAGTTGCTCTAAACACAGCATGAATAAATAAATTGTTTTTTTTTATTATTAATTAGACTGTTCTTTGTATTGATCTTCTTACAGAATAATCCAAAAGAACCCAGACAACAAGAGAAACTATTACAGTAATATTTTAAGTTCTAAAGTTGATATTATTTGTATGTAAGCATACCATACCATGCACTTATTACCTTGTTATTTTAATAGAACATTTTTTGAAATTTGTCAGTTATTCAGGGGAATGTGCACTTTTCACATAATATGGTCAAGAAATTAAGTTACTATTTCACTAGCTACTTGCATAATTAAAATGCTCAATTAGAAACATTGATTTCAACCCAGAGCAAAATTAATTTATCTTAAAGAAAACAACTTTTTAGAAATGATACTCTGTTGGTTTTCTAGGTAAATATTTTTTTTTCTGTGATAGTTTTGAGAAAAAGACATATATATATTGGTCATAAGTATATGGTTAATTTGAAATAAATATTTAGTAATTTTTTTTCTGATCCTAAATGTATTATGACAAACTTTGAATTCATGCTTAAGTCAGTCATTTTTGAATTTGCACTTGATTGTGAATGTTGAAGTTGACAGGTTGAATAAATATATAAGCAAGAACTTAAGTTCATAAGCTCATGTATTTAGACATCATTGAAATATTATTACTATAAAATGCTTTTTTGAAATTACAAAAATTAATTTCCAAAACATACTTACCTTTGCTGCCACTATAGCTATTATTCGACTGCCAAGGTTTCAATCTTTGCATTGGTCTGATTTTCTTCTCACTTGCTCCAGTCTTTTATATCCCACTCAACTTAATTGTACCAAAACTAACACTTCTTCTTCTAGTGGTTAAAGAAAAAAAGGAAGAAGATGCAGTGAGATTTGCAGAACTTCATCAGAAGCTTAAAGGCAGTGTAAGTTGTCTAGATTTTATATTGTTTTTATTGTGATATCCCTTTTAAGTGTTTTTGCTTTACTTCATGCAAATTCTTTAAATGAGAAACTGAAAATGTGAACTAAAAACAAGCAAGTGCTTGGGAGTGAGTGAAAAAAGAAACAGTGAATTAAAACTTCACAAAACAGAAAAATTATATATACATACTGTTTTTTTACCACCAGAGTTGTACACTATTCTCATAACTTCTTAACATCATGCAGTGTCAGTTCCAGTCAGAAAATGTGAAAGATTCTTGCCCAACAGGAAAGAAGTTTCTCATTCTGGCACATTATATCAATTTAAAGTTGATGTTAGGGTTATCAGTGTCCAAATCGCTCTTGATTTACTCTACAACTTGCAGTGTGAATCATTAACACTAATTGCTGACAAGAAACATTAGCTATTAACAGATTCTACTACTAAATGTTACCATTTAATAAAATGACACTTTATCACTTAACCCTCTCAATATGGACAAGTCAAATAGCTATGTCACAACGTTTTAGAGTTATTTTCAAAATTTAATGAAACTTTATAATCAATTTATGTCAGTGAAATTGGCATCAAACTTAGTTTATAATTCAGATATTAACATTATATATGTTTTAATTTCTTAATTTGAAAGATGGTATTATGCCTACCATATAGCATCTGTAGTGGTTAGCAAATTAGAAACTCAAATTTCAGACATTGACAAGTTAGAATATAAAATAAGAACCTCCCACCTTTTTGATTTGCTGAAATATCAATAGATTTAGCAAACCTACCACAGTAGCCTCTCCAACTGCTACATTCTTTTGAAACCTCTTGTCCACTCATGTCTACTTCTCTCAAGTACATGTTTATAACCAATAGAAAAAGCACATTCCAAACTGAGCAAGTCTGACAGTCATTTGTAATTGGTTTGAAGGGGAAAGCCAGAGTTTTACTGGAAATGGTGAAATTTTTTAAACCACAGTTACAAAGACAGATAGATTAGTGATTTTATGCATACCAGTATAGTAATTTGATAATTTTTTGGTTTTCTAAATTGCATTTTTGAAATTACAAAAATTAATTTCCAAGACATACTTACCTCTGCTGACACTTGACTGCCAAGGTTTCAATCTTTGCCCATCTAAGCATTGGTCTGATTTTCTTCTTGCTTGCTCCAATCTTTTATATCCCATTCAGTTGCCCTTGGTGATATGCTCTCCGCCTATATCAATGCACCCTCTATCCTGGTACTGTATATAAGCACCTCATTCAGATAATCTTAATCACTTTTCTCGACAAAGCATTTAGACACGGGTTTCTTTACACAAGTGCTCAGATAATTAAAGTATAGTCGCGATTGTCTCTCCACCTAGCGGTTTTCAATATAAATTATACTTAATAATTATTGTTAAAAAAAATTGAGACACGCTGTTTTCAGGCATGAATTCACAGGTTACTGTTTCCAGCACGGAGGCTAATCAGCCCTCCTCTATTCCACCTCTGGTATCTAGTGTCTTTCAAAGGTCGGGAGGGGGTCACTTTCAGTTGAGGCTGTCTGTGATCTTATTTTTTGTGAAATGGAGACGTATTCAGTCCAGGGGGGTTCTGTCAAAGATCCAGGACAGTCTGGAAAGAATTTTGATTTTTCTTTTCCAGTGCCTTCATTTATTAGGTTGGCTTCTCATGAGGCCTTCTGCCCCATTTGTTCAATTACTCAGTCGGGTTTGTCAACTTTTGGGGCTTTCTCCAGTTGCCTTTGAATCTACTCCTTCCTTAATAGCTGAAAGGTCTGAAGGTGGATATTTAGTTTTTCCACCCTTACCTGATATTGCTGTTAATAATTGTTTGTCTGAACAGCATGCTTTGGCTTGCCACTGCCAGGAGGATGTATATTTAATTCCCAAAGACTTGATCCTCTTTTGGATATGTGGGGTTCCAGACTGGGCCCTGTGATTACTTTGAACAGATTACAATTTTCTCGGATTTGTTTGACCCTCACTAGTGCTCGGAATATATCCCATCCTTATCTTTGAGGCTCCTCCACTCGGGCAGACCAGTGCCAATGGCATTGGTGACTATCCTATGTGGGTGGGATCTGTGGGAATGAGGTTATAGCATTTTCTGGACACCTGGAATTCCTTCACCACAGATCCATGGGTACTTCAGGTTCTGGCATCAGGGTTGGTCATTCAGTTCACTTCTCCTCCTCCATTATCCTCCCAACCTGTGGTATTCTCTCCACTAAATCCATAGTGTGGATCTTTGTTAGGTTATTGGTCAAGGAGGTGGTAGAGAAAGTCAATCCCATTCTTTTAGGATTTTATTCCTGTTTATCTGTTGTGCCCAAGAAGACTGGAGATTGGCGACTGATCATTGATCTCATTTCAACCAATTCTTAGATCCTCCCAGGTTCACAAATGGAGTCCTTTCTCTTCTACGTTGGCATTTTTCACCAGGTCTATGGATGTCCAAGTTCGATGTCACTAATGCATATCCACATTCCCATAGCGAAGTCATCCCAATGCTATCTACATTTTGGGCACAAGGGTCAGGTACTGCAGTTCAGAGCTCTGCCCTTTGGACTAGCTTCTGCAGAGTCATGCAAACTTTTTCTCATTACCTTCATGCTTTGGACCTGTGCACACACCATTATATGGACGACTGGCTACTTCTGTCACCATCTTATCAGTTGGCAGAACAACACACCCAGATTCTACTTTTCAGATACCACCAAGGGTGGCTTTTTTATCAGAGCCGAGAAATTCATTCTCTTGTTGACTCAATATATTGTTCA
>NW_013669251.1:25745-37016 GCF_000517525.1 Limulus polyphemus
TAGTTAAGTGTCCATCAAGTAGTTGTTGCTGCTAGTAATAGTTAAGTGTCCATCAAGTAGTTCCTGCTGCTAGTAGTCCCAAGATTCATCTCTTCACAGATGCCTCACTTCAGGGATGGGGTGCATATGTTGACAGTCAGGAATTCCAAGGTCTATGGATGGAAGACAAATCTTCCTTCCACAGGCAATGGTTCAAGGTCTAGATCTATTGAAGGGGAAATTCGTCATGATTCATTCTGACAGTTCCACAGTGATCTCTTACTTTTCCTGACAAGGGGCACATGTTCTCTGGACCTTTAATTTTTGAACTTTGGTTATTCTTTACTGGGCTCAATCCTATCATATCAGCCTCTTGGCTTGCCATTTTCCAGAAGTGATGAATTTAATAGCAGGTCACATTTCTTGGCCCAACTGAATGGATGCTCCATCGTGAGGTTTTCCAGTGGATTTGCTCTCAGTTCAGGACTCCTGTGATTTATGCATTTGCCACTCATTAAAACTCTCAACTACAGATATTTTGGTACCCAGTACCTCATCCTGAGGCTTGTACAATAAATGCATTCAGTCAAAATTGGATGGGGTTGCACCTCTATGCCTCTCCCCCAATTCGTCTGTGACCCAGAGTTCTGGTTATGATTTGATCCATTTCTTGTCAAGTGCTGTTGGTAGTTCTAGATTGGCCAGTCCAACCATGGTTTTCCTCTTTTACACTATCTTCAAGAGTGTCCACCTCTATCTCTTCCTTTTAAGATATCTCTGTTGAAGCAACCTTGATCCAACATTCTGCACCCAGACATTCCCAAACTCAAAACTTCATGTATGGAAGTTATGTGGTCCTTTGCACAGCATCAGAGTTTGACTTCTAAAATTGCCTTGTATTTGTCTCAATCTATCTGTAGACTCACAACGGCAATTTATCAGTGGAAATAGCACACTTCTCACCAATGGTGTCTCAAGAAATTGAACCCTCTTCACCCAAAAGTGCTCACCAATTTCTCATTTTTTGACCTGGTTTTTTTGACTGTCACTTTATGTAAGGTAGCTTTATTGACTACTTTTCGTTTTTCTAAGCATGGGAAAGTATTAGAATCCCCAGTGCTATACAACCTTCTCAAATTGTTTAGAGCCCTTTGTCCCAATGGCCTTTTCAATTACCCAACTGGGATATTAAGGTGGTATTACATGCTTTGTCTCAATCCTTTCGAGCCTTTAGCCTCATGTACCATGTATCACCTTTCCCATAAAGTGTATTTTTTGTTACTACTGGCATGTAGACATCATAGGTCATAGTTGTTTGCACTACATGTGCCCAAGACTCTTTATCACTCCACTTATGTTCTGCTATATCCTGATAGGTCATTTCTTCCTAAGACTGGCAGTCAGGGAAGGGGATGAATCCTTCTCACCAATTCATTTGCCAGCTATTTCTCACTTCTATGACCGATCTGACCCAGATCGTTTGTTATGTCCTGTCAGAGGCCTTAAGTGTTATGTGGCTTGAACTAACTCTTTTTGAAAGGTTAAAATACTCTTTATTCATTGGGATCCTTCAGTTTCCCGAGATTTATTCCAGATTACGTTGATGAGGTGGCTTTGCAAATTGATCCATATTGCTCATTCTGGACTTTCTTTACAGGGAAGAAACTTCTGTGAGTAACGTCTCATCAGATTCATCACATTTCTAACTCTTTAGCTGCCTGATTGAATTATCTGCTGGAGGACATCGTGCGGGCTGGTATATGGACTTCTCCCAATATTTTTCTCTCACTTATTTACATGATCTGGCAGTTTCTTCTTTTGAGGGTTTTCAACTACCCCCTGTAGCTGTTTTGACCACATCTGCTAGATTATAAAGATGGGCGAGTAATTTTTTTTCTCCTCTTCTTGTCTCTTTACTTTCCAGGGTCCCTTACCTTGTTTTCACAAAATTCCACTCTGTTGCGAGTGTTGCTCAGGCTGGTGTGCTTTTATCAAACCAATTCTGCACTAGCAACCATTAATTCAATATACTTTATTTCAGTTGCAACAGGGTCTGTAAAAATGAGGTGTTCCATAAGACCACCTAGAGGCTGACTGGATGGTATTACTGTACAATGCTGGACAGCCACTCATGGACTATCATGAGTAAAGCATAAGGGGATCCTGCCGATCATTGAATTGAATAAAACATGGTCAGTTTGCTTATAAAAAAATTTTAGGAAACTTGATTAACCTATTGCACTATTTCCAGAGCACTGTTCCTCAGAACTCTCCACCACGCATTACCCCCAGAATCTACAAGTAGAGCTAGGGAGTCTTTATCACATTGAGTTGTGGAACCTTGGCTATCTGGTTGGGGCTGGCCTATAGTGATGATTACTCATGTACTATTCCACTCTTGATACAGGAACTAAGTTCAGGGTGAAGAGCTAACTGTTCTGGATGTAGTGCAGTTCCCCCTCTCAGGTATCACTCTTATCTTGGTACACCCCTGATATATGCAGATGCTTTCTGTATGGATAATGTCCTCACTGGCCCGTCCACCTTCTCAATGTGTGGGATTCTAGCTATAAGTGGCAGCAGAGATCAGTATGTTTTGGAAATTAACATTTTCCTAAATGGAAAATGCATTTCCAATAATACCTCTGCTGACACTCTCCCACTCTTCCTCCCCACCAAGAGTTGATGTTAGAGACTGGGATGGTATCAGTCTTGAAAAAGTGATAAGATTATCTGAATGAGGTGCTTATATACAGTACCAGGATAGAAGGTGCATTGACATAGGTGGAAAGTATTTCACCAAGGGCAATTGAGTGGGATATAAAAGACTGGAGCAAGCGAGAAAAAAATTAGCCTAATGTTTAGATGGGCAAAGACAGAAACCCTGGTGGTGAAGTGTCAGTGGAGGTAAGTATTATTGGAAATACATTTTCAATTTAGGAAAATGTTAACTTTTCTTCCCCCTCCACTTGAGAGAATAAATGAGGTTTACAGCAAGGCTTAGCAAGTATGATGCACATGTACAAATCAATTTTGTAACATCATAAGTACTTTTTTATTTTTTGTTCTATGTTTTAGAAAATAATTAAAAATTAAGCATTTATGAGTAAATAGTAATAATACATATACATGTTTATAAGCACTTGCACACTTTATACACCTATACCACAAAATTCCAATCACCCCAGAAAGATAACTCCCATCCAAATACGTACCAAAGACCTTCAGTGGCTTATTATTAAAACTTAAAAAAAAAGAAAGAAAAGCATCTGCTAAAAAATAGAAATAGTTTTCTTTTGTTTTGTATTTAAAAACATTTACATTTAAGTTTTTTATCCATTCTTTTTCTCCTTTTTTTAGTACTTTCCTCTCTCTTTTAATTAGTTATATTGTGCTTATGTTAAACTAAGTTACTTAGTTTATTAGTTTAATTTCACAAGGAGCTCTATGCTCTAACTACATTATTTTTCTTAATAATAGATCAGAGTTCCCCCAGTTGCACAGCAGTAAATCTGAAGGTTTATAATAGTGAAAAACTGAGTATGATACTGATGGTGGGTAGAGCACATGTACCCCATTGTGTAGCTTTGTGCTTAACAACAATCAAACAAACAAAATAGATAAGAGCTGTTATTTAGAGAGCTTCTTGGTAAAAATATGTATAAAACAGATAAAACAATAACCTATTACTTTAATTGAACAATTTAGGCATTACCTTATGGGTGAAAAACAGAAAGTATAGTAGTAATTTTATAATACTTAGCCAAGAAGTATCATACTGAATATCTTTCAAGAAAATGTATGTATTTGTAAGTTGTTTAGAACAATTAAAAAAAAAAGGTGAAGACTAATTTATAGTAATAATATCAATGTCAATTTTAATTTTTTCAACTTTTTGTATTATCAGCAACTAAAATGTTTTAAGTTTTTCAAATTATTTTGTTAACATGGATGGTATAAAACAATTTTCTTATGTAGATAGCAAAAACTAAATTATTATTCATAATGAATCATATGTTTTCTGTAATTATTCTGTATAGTCAAATTTGATGACCAGTAAAGACCCATCTGGTTTTGAAAATTGTACTAGATGGTTGTCATAGAATCGTGACATGGTTTTAACATCTAGTTTTTTGTACACTGAGTATCAAAACAGAAACTAACATTTTTAAGTTGTTTATTAAATGTGATGTTTTGAAGTAAAATTGTATCAAAGTCACAGTTTCAACTGATCCAAATATTACATTGTGCTTCATGCAAGTTTAAGTTCATCCATTTGATACATAAAACATACAATATAATATCTGAATTTCAGGTATGTTGATTTTATAAATTCTGATTTATGTCAGACTAAAGGTTGATATTCTAATGTTTAATATTTTTAGTATTGTAGAGATAAGTACTGTTATTCTCTTGTTTTTAAACTGCACAATACCAGAGACCATATAAGTGAAACTTAAAATTTTTAGTGAGGGCATTTTTATTATATAATACTCCATTTCAAAGTTTTGTTTTCAGCGATAACATTTAAGTAAATATTTTTTTCACATCTAATATATAAAGGTTGAAATAGTTGGTACTTGTAATTGTAGTTTCTTAAACAATGTATACATGTTCTAAAGTTAAATTCATAAAAGTAAATTTTTATTGCAGATTGTGCTGAAGAATCGTTGGGCAGTTTTGTGTTTCCTGTATAATCTGACAGGTTTAAGTAACAAGTATCAGACTAAGGTATTTTTTTAATCAGTAATTCTTTCCACCTTTTCTAGTTTCTATGTTCAAACTGCATTTCTTAAGCAGTTATTTTTACTATTACTACAAGAATTCAAATGTTGTTACTGCCACATCACACAGACCTTTGCGCTAAGTATATTAAATTGACTAAAAGTGGTTTTGTTAGAGTATAATGTAAGACTATCAGAACAATATTTTTAATATATTTATATTAAGCCAGGCTTAAAAATATTTTTGTTAGCTATAACCTGACCGACCATCTGAAATTGGGGCTAATTGAGAGTTTTTTGCCAATATGACAAGGGAAATTTTTATTTTCACCAATTTCTACTGACATACCGTCCCATCTAACAAAATTAGCTGACTTTAAAATTTTTATTCTCATATTATGGATAGAATATTTTTTCTTGAAAATTCATGTAGTCTGTGACGATATGGGAGGGCATCACCTGATTACCAATCAACAGCTCATCTGATTAGCATATGCACTGAGATTTGACAATATGGTTTATCTCGTCTCCAGGACCCTTCATGCTAAACTAATAAACACCCGACCTAGTAGGGGAAAATTTACTATTGATGAGCATACATCAACAACATAGTGAGAACAGGTCTGTTCAGTGTATCCATCTCTGAAAAAAACATTCCTGCAGATTGAGGATAAGGATCACAAACAAATTAATTCCGATTGGAAACTTATCCACATAGAGAGAAGAACTTGTAGATTTACTTGGTGGATGAGATGAAATAGAAGAACAAACCATAAAGTTGTCTGCAACAGTGTATTCAACTTCATCGATTGAGGTCGATATTGACCAGCAAGTGTGTGTTGCAAAAGAATTTGAAATTTTTGTAGTTTTATTCATAGAAAAAAATGTTGATAGTAATTGTATTCATGGTTTAACATGTTATTTTTTAGGTGATCACAGAACTAGTGGTATTTCCAAAATTCTTTTTTGTCAAGCAATTTGAAAACAAGAATACTTACCCCTACCTACCCACATTTTAAATCAGTTTAGGGTTACAGCAAACCAATAAAAATATTTTCAAACCTGGTCCTATTCTAAGTTATATTCAAACTAACCCAATTTGTCCTATAACAGAGCTCAGCAATTAATGGGATATCATTTTTGCGAGCTGTGGAACTACTTGATTATGCTGAGTAGTCTTGAATTTATTAAAAACAACAATGAGAAATCATAATGACAGTATTTTGATTACTTGGATGGTTAAAATAATCAAAAATATTAATAATTAGAAACACTTATGGTTATTTTAATGATATTAATCAATTTAATTGTTAGTTTGATAAATCAATAATTTTATTTCACTAATTGATGTAATTGATGCTCATAGGTAATCATTTAGTCAAATTAACTGCTCTGCTTTTTAATCTCCATTAAGAAATTCTGAAGTACAAAAAATGAAGGAATATAGAAGTCAGTTATTTTGAGACTTGTTACAAGCATACAGATAGTTGCATACAATAGGTTAAAATTATTCTAAATGTACAAATCAGCAAGTTATGTGATAACTACTATCAATTTAAAGTTGTATTGGGATGATTTTATATAAACTACATTTTGACATAGTTAGGCATTTTGTAGTTAGTGTGATGCCACCAAAAATATTTGGTATGTAACAATCCTTTTCGACATAAAACTTCATACACTCAGATCATAAAGATGTGTTGAGATCAAGGATTTAGAATTTCCAAGACAGGAATATGGATCAATTCAGAGCACCAGGAGCATCCAGAAGAGACCTGTAATAAGTTTTACCCCAGCTGTGATAAGCCAAGTGCAGCATCTTGTAAAAGATGAGAACTTCTGAACACAAAGGTTGGTAGCAAAAGACATGCACTTGTTCCACGCAACAGTGTGTAACATGATTAAGACAGATCTCCATCTGGAATAGAGACACAAGTCTTGTGTATTCATATTGCTTCCATGATGTCCATTCAACAGTCATATACCTCAAGCAACTACAGAATGAAAGTAGTATTCATGCTATTCCATTCAAAGACATACTGGTCAAGTTGCTGATGCAGTGACTGTGGATTTCTGTGCAATCGGATTGTTGAACAGGTGTTGGGAACTTTTGTTCTCGTATACTAGATAGGTTATGGAAGGTTTGCAGGGAGGTGTGATGTTTTTTGGTCATGACAGTATTTTGCAATGGAAACTATGGTTACAAATTGAAAGAATGATTAGCTGTGGTGATGTGATATAGAATGTAATAATGTAGTGAGGCTCCAAATGTATTCTAACCCTCTCACTGTAATTAGGTTAACCCAATCATGGCAATGTGCTTCAGACTGAAGGACGTTACTTATCTCTCTTTAAATTTATTTCTAATAATAAAACCAGTGGATAAAATTGTTTAAAACTTGACAAGAACTTTCATAAAAATATGTACTTTGAGAAAAATTAAAATAATTTTGATTTTTTTACTACTACTACTAAAAATTCATTATGTAATGTAGTTATTTGTGCTTAGTCTCTGAATAGTTCACTTTCAATGTGATTTCCATGAGAAAAAATAAAAATATTTTTTGATATTACAGTTTTCACATTTTATTTGCATAATATCTAGAACCTCCTAAATGAATATCAAATGTTTTTTAAGGTAAATATTTATATTTTATTTTCAGTTTACTCTACCATATCACTAACTGTTATTATTGACGCACAGTGGAATAAAATGCTTAAAATTAAGAAACGATATATGTGCATACCTTTTAACTTTTCTTTGAATAATCTTAAAATATCTTCCTTAGGACATGTTTGTAAATTTCACGCCTATACCTTTTTACTTATAGTTTTATTTTCCTTTCTTATTCTTTACCATTGATTATTTATTTAATGACTATAAATACGTGAATGTAACTTCTAAAGCTCAACCAGGAAGGTGGGTGTGGCACCTGTCAGGGGTTGATAAAATTTATTTCTTGTTTCAGCTGCATTCAGTGAAATTACTTTGAAACACATGTGTCAGAAGGTCAAGTAAACTACATTCTTGTATAGACTTACTGGTACATGACTATGCTTATGCTTCAAGCTATACTTGACTGAATTTTGTTGTTGTTTATAACTCATGAGTCGCGTGACTGTCAGAATTTAAAATATATATTCTTTTCACCAATTGTTAAAATAAAAGGCAGTTAACTTCACGCCGAACTTTTCCTTGGCCACAACTTTACTCTCTTCTGCTATTGTCTGTCTGCTTTTCCCACTAATCTAACTCTATGTATATTGTTACGACAGCGGAAGTCACGTGATGCTGGTAACATGTCATGAGTTTCTAGAAGGATCATGACTGTTCCTGGCAACTCTAGTGTTTGCCAAATGCGTAAAGATTCTTCCCGAGGAACCTCAGCAATACAAGTCCTTTCTTAAATAAAACTAGTTTATTCTTTCTCAATACAACTTTGCAATACACAGAATTTCCACAGTCAATACATTTGCAATCTCGATAACAAAACACACACTTTATATTACCGTCACTACCGCTCACTTGGCTCAATTACCTGTCTCTATATCTATCTATCTGCAATTATGTCTTCGCTTTATATATACAAAAATAGAGTGGGAAATTAGCAAACAAACAGAGACGTAACAATATGTTTATCACTTAATTGTCTGCCTGCCTTCTAGAAATCTCTATTCTCAATGTCAGTGTACTGCACGCGACATTAGGTAGTCTCAATATCAATGAATTAGAAACATAATTTCCTACAGTCGTCTGCTTTTAACTCTTATTATAACAAAACTAAACAATTATAAAATATTCACTCACAAAATAAATTAATCGATTATATCTAAACTAAACAGTCTCTTATATTATGACAGTGACACAAAAGTGAGAGGTTTCATTACTGCTTTCAATTTTTCTTTTGAAATAAAGGAATAAAAACTAAGATAATATTAAACTTTGAACTATAAGATACATGATAATAATCTCATTAAAATATATTAATAGTGAAGTGATTTAATTAAGTTTTGAAGGTCGTGGAAAGGATTTTAAAAATAGTGTCCTCATTATAGGGTGAAAATACTCATGTCATAACCTTTAAAGAGTTACATTCAAAATTTAATTAACTTGCTTTATTATCAGTGTGTATAAATAAACTTTGCATCAAAACATAGTTAATAAATAAAATTTTAATATTACAGAAGTTTTATTTTCTTAATTGTGTAAATAAATATATTAAATCCTCAATCACCCCCTTTTATGAGAATTGTAGCATTTGTTCTCTAGGTCTTTCCTCTTCTCTAATTTATTTACCATCTCTCTCTGAAGTATGGAGTTTAATGTAAATTACTCATTATGATATAGATATTACAAAGACAAATTAATTTTTATAGCCTTCAATCTTTGTTTACAAAGTCATAAACAAGTAAATCAGATCCACTTGCCACACACACACACACACCTATCACATCCCTTCTTTCATAAATTACCAAAAGTTTTTTTTTTGACATTTTATATTATCTTATTTATAACCAATGGAAAGACGTTTAATGTTACATTGTTTTCAGTATAAAGTATTAGCTATTTTGGCATCAGTTTGAAACCTCAAATCAAGGAGTTAAGGGGATTATTTTAAGGTACTTTTCCTTAATTAGAAAGCCAGTTAAATTATAATAGTTATAGGAAATTATTTACTTTGTGTGTGTTATTATTCTGTGTTCTTAGGTGAATTATTTAAATAAATAAAAATTGTTTAATTTACTAGTACCATAATTATGAAACAATTAGGCTTAAATTCCATTGGTAACTGCCAGCAAAAGACAAGAGGTCAAATATACGTACTATTGTTCTTGTTTTTTAAGGATATTTTTACTTATTGTTATAAAAGCAACTAAAGTGTAAAAATTATTAGGTTAGATTAAGTAAGATAATAAAAATTATCCTTAGAGTATGCTTGCAAGTAACTTGTGCTTTATGTCATTCAATATGGTAATGTGAGCTACTCATTTGACAAGTTATTTACAGCTTTTATCATGGGATTATTAGTTAGACAGGGCAACAAAGCAATAAAATTAAATGTGTTATGAGCCTTAAACAGTTGTTATTTTTTGTTACAATCTGCAGTCATGTAGAAAGAAAAAGGTAATTTTGATATATTATGTGTTTTTTATGGTGATTACTATATCGTTCAAATTGACAGAGTTCATATAGAGTTGGGGTAGAGAAAATAACTTGGAAAAAAAGTTTGATATTTACTTAGAAGGGTTTGAGGAAAACTTTTAATTTTAAAATGAAAAAAAATCACTTTCAATTTAGAGCATAAAACACTGACTCCATATATTCATGGACAAAAATACTTGATTAAATAATTTATTTTTTGGTGTAAAAAATGCTTGTCGTGTTTACTGAAAGCTTGCCAAATTTCATGAAGATACAGATACCAAGTTAAAAGTTGTAATATGGAAAATCTGATAATTACTTATATAAATTAGTAGTCCAAGTTTAATATAATTGGTTTTGATGGTAGAAAAGGGGATTTAAATAAGATATAACTCAGGAAAGAATTATTTTTAGAAAGAGGTAAAATGACAAAACGAAAATCAATATACTTTTTATATATCAGTTTTAATTAGAGCTGGTTGTGGTGGGTACTGCCAACCAATTGCCTTCCATTTAGTCAGAAATTTAACAACGATAACAAAAACAATTTGGTAGCAGATGCTGCCAGACAGTTCCTTTCCTTCAGTTCAAAACTAATTACAGTGGCAGATAGCTTTAGTAGCTTTGCCATAACAAGATATAGTGAGCAAGTTTGGCGACAAGATTTTGATTACCTAAATAGTTGGAATAATTGAAAAAAAGAAAAATGCTAAATTCAGTTAGTTGATTATTTTCATGACAGTCTATATAACTGGAATTTTGATTAAGTGATTTAATAATACTTTTGATTAGTTGATTAATTTACATGACAGTAATCGATGTAATCACTGTTTATAGTTAATTATATCAAATAATCAAGCACTAGTTTTAACACAAGGTTACAGAATTTTTGTAAAATAAAACTGTTTAAAAATTTATATTGTTATTTAGATAATCTTTCTTGAAAGTTATTTTCATTCATATTTTATATTATAATTGTTAGACTGAATTTGACATGGTCTGGTAGTTAGGGTGCAAGGCTGCAGATTGGAAGGTGTAGCTAAGCCTGAGTTCTTCAATTTATTAAACAAAGACAAGATGTATAAGAAAATAAAAGCTTGAATTTTATGTATATTTGAAACTATGTTAGTGACATAATATTGCACAATTTACATAACCAGGACATTTACTGTGAAAATTAGCATCAAGTTAATATATATTTTAATGATGGCCTTCTACCTATTTTGTGTGTTAGAAATTTATTCTTTGTTTATTTTTTGAACTATTTTCTTTGGCTTGTAAGCAGTTAAGGTATGTAGAATACACATGTGATGTTCCTGATATATTAGGTTGTCAAGAAATTAATATCGTTTTCTTAGATGAAAAAACCTGAAAAACTTGTATATCAAAACAAAACATTTATTATATGAAATAGTCTCCATTGTT
>NW_013669251.1:37996-41818 GCF_000517525.1 Limulus polyphemus
AAGCAAAAAACATGTTGATGTCCTCTTTAACACCTCCCACATTTGCATACGTTTATCCAGAAAAATGGTGTTGCAGCGAACAAAAAAAGATGGTAATCTAATGGTGCCATATCTGGAGAATATGGTGGGTGGGGGAGAACTTCCCAACCTAACTCCATAATCTTTTGTTGCATCAACCATGCCACATGTAGATGTGCATTGTTGTGGAGAAGAACAACACCTTTCTGATTGAGTGAAGGGCGGTTCTGATGAAGGGCTTGATTTAAATATTCCAGTTGCTGACTATAGATTTCTGCATTGACAGTTCACTGTGGACTGAGGAGTTTGAAATGAATTATTCCTTTGATGTCCCATCAAATGCAAAACATCATTTTCTGTGAATGGAGTCCAGGTTTTGGGGTGAGAAATGGTTTTTGTGTAGGACTGAGCCATTGTTTTTGGTGTTTAATATTCACATAGAGAATCCATTTTTCATCACTAGTGACAATTATGTCCAAAAATGGTTCACACGCTTTACACACCAGAAGAGATGAAGCAACATTCACACGTTGGAAATGATGATCATCGGAGAGTTCGTGATACACCCAAACACCTTCTCTATGGAGTTTTCCCATATTCCTTAAATGTTTATGTACTGTTTCATGAGAGACATGCAATTTCAGGGCCATTTCATGAGTGTGTTGCCTTGGGTAAGACTCAACAAGTGTCTTCAGAGCATCATTATCAATTCCAACATGTTGGCCCCTGCCATCACAGTTTTTAAAGCTGAAGTCACCTGAACGAAATTTGCTGAACCATCGTTGACACTTACGAACGTTCAAAACGTTTCCATAAATTTCTTTGATATTCTTTGTGGCTACAGAGGCGTTATTTCCCTTCTTGTATTCAAACAGCATTACATGCCGAATGTGTCTCTCGTCGCGTGCTATCACTATATGGGATTAGAATATACTAAACTTTACACATTATATCGGATACACTAACGTGACGTTTAGGCGGTTCGTTTCACTATTATACATGATGTACATTTTTTGGGAGGTGGTTAATCAAAGAGTTCCAAAATGCGATATTAATTTTTTGATGACCTAATATATCTATAATACAGAAGTAATACAGAACTTTCTTTCAAAATGATGACTACAGTTTGAATACTTTTAAATGCACTAAAAGTGTGGAAATAGAAGTAATTTTTTTTTATCAAGATTTATGAAGTTTATTGAAAATATCAATTAACACATTTCAATCTTTCAAAATTTGAAAAATTATAATTTAATATTTTTTTACTTTTCATCTTTAGAATGGGCCACATGGGTTTTGTTTTGCCAAATTCACAATGACTTCACCATTGCGAAATGTGGGCTTTACTAACACCTCCAAAAGTTATAGTAATCAACAATCACGAGCTGTTTCCACAGGTAAAAGTTTATGTACAAGAACAGGTTCAGAGAAGATGGTCTTTACCTCTCTTCCATCATCCTATCAACTCACCCATTCTGGTGGTTCTGTTGATCAGGGCCATGGTAACTTGACAGACAGTGGAAATGGGAGTGTCTGTTCCAATTCAAGCAGCAGTCGAGTTGCGCATATGGCAGCTTTATTCTCAGATAGAGAGAAGCTAGAAGGAATTCTTGTGCCGGTAACAACAAAAAAAGTTATAAGTTCACAAGTACAAAAACAAGGATCTAGAACTTCAAATGAACTGGGTAAATGATTCTACTTCTAATCTTTCCATTAGGCTTTGAGATTTAATAATTTTTATATAGTTATGAAGTATTTTTTACTGTTTCACCATTTGTTTTTTATGGGATATATCTTTTTTTCTCTAATTGTCATTTTTATTGATATTTGAACAATTTGTTTAAATATTTACTTAATTATGCTGTGTGTGTAAAAATTTTAGATAAGTTCTGAGACGATACACATCTGTTCACACAGAAAGCTATCTACCCTTTGTGTCTGCCTTAGAGATTTGCATGTCATTAGCCTTTAGGCAACTATCACCTAAACTCACAAGATTTCTTGTGATCTGCACCACTGCATTATGACATTATTATGCAGTAAAAGCCCTTTACCAATAGAAGGGTCACACAACCTCTTCATTCTTTTTTCTCATCACTGAATGTATTAGACGTGTTTTGTTTTGCTCATAATTTACAGAGACTTGTTGTCTAATCAAGAGACTTTGTTTTCTTTTTTTCATCCAACTATGAATTTTCAAGTTTATGTAACTTCACAATGTGGTGTGAGTGAGGAATATCCTCACACTAGTCAAATTTCTAACTTGGCTACAGGAAGATTGTTAAACGTGGATGAAATGATGCCCATTGTGCATAGGGTAGTGGGTTTCATTGTGCAGCCAAGAGTTTTGATGCCTGTCCATTCATCTGAAATTCCTTCCCCTCATTCTGATAGGGGGGAATGAAGAGGAAGATGAGTTTGACTATTTGTTTCCTCCTACTGGTTATGACTTAGGAACCTTTCTTCCTGTTGACAAGAATTTTTAGACTGCTTCACATTATCAAGGACCTTATCACTCAGATATGTTCTTATGACACTTCTCCTTCATAACCATCACCCTAAGGAATTTTTTTCCCTTCTCCTGATATTGGTGTTCACGCTACTTCCTTTTTAGATGCATTCAGTTCTTGCAATCTTATGCCTTGTCCTCCTCACCTTTCTGATTCCTTAACTCAATGACTACCGGCTACTAACTTTCTTAGTAGGCAATGCAAGTCTTGCTATATTTCATTCCAACAATAAAACTAGTGGACGAATATGTTCGAAAAGTTCATAAGTACTTTAACAAATGTAGGTAGTTTAAGAAACATAAAGCCTATTACTTTTAATAAATTTAGTTTTTTTGCATTATGATCTTTAATATCTTGGAAAATAACATTAGGAAATCGTATTTATAAGAAATGATTACAATATTTATATTTGCTACAGATTTGAACTTATTACTTTTAATGTTTTAGTACATTATTTTGAAATCCCCAAAAAATTGTATCCTCCATAAAATGCAAATTTTATCTATTTATAATTTTTTTAATAATCACCTATACTTCTTATGGTATTTAAGTATTTAATTTAAGTATTTTTAACTAGGATTTCATGTTTATATATGTACATAAAAACATTTTAATTGTGTTTCGTGAATATATTTTTATTTCAAATTTATGTTTATGTTTCATTGCAGTCATACTTTTGTGTTTATTGTGCCGAATAAACCGTGGGGTCAGCAGCGTGAACTTTGTATGTTGTCCATAAACTATCTCACCCCTTTTGGTGGTCACTCTCGTTCAACCAAGCGCATGCGCATTTGAACGTTACTGTATATATGATAGTAAGAAAGCTTTTCGGGACTTGAATATCATTTCTTTGAACTTTCAAACAAGTTTATTTCAACATATGTCCGTGTATGTTGTTTCAGAATAGAGACAAAACTAATTGTCACTACTAACAAATGTATGTAACAGTTTATAGTACAGGTGGTTTCAATAAACACCGCCTGAGCCTGACCCCTTGTTACTTGATACATCCTGTTAGAAGAGATTACCAAACGATACAGACACCATAAATTACAAAGAAAATTACTTTACAGCATTTAAAAGATTAGTCCTGGTCACATTCCTCTCATTACAGGATTTATGTTGGAATGCGAAACTTAAGCTCTTCAATGTATTGAGACCCCAACTGTGAGAATGTCATAGCTTCCCAGTATTATTGGGATGAATGTATTTAGTCTGTTTCACAACCAACATATGGGATTTATTGTTGTCACTACTGAGTTTGAACCATTTGCAAAATATCAGAATAAACTAT
>NW_013669251.1:42214-46620 GCF_000517525.1 Limulus polyphemus
CCTTATCCTATGATTTGTCAAATGGGAGATACAGCAATTGGAATAATTGGTACTGAAATTGACACTTTCGACTAGGATTGGCTAAACTGAGGTTTAACACTAATAATGGCTGGAGACGGCTTGAATGGGTAATGAAGAAAAACTTTAATATAAGTTTAACATAACAGCAAATGTACAAAATGGGAGATACAGCAATTAGAATAATTGGTAGTGAAATTGACACTTTTGACTAGGATTGGTTAAACTGAGGTTTAACACTAATAATGGCTGGAGACGGCTTGAATGGGTAATGAAGAAAAACTTTAATATAAGTTTAACATAACAGCAAATGTACAACGTTTCGACAAGGTTTTGTCGTCATCAGGTGATGACAAAACCTTGTCGAAACGTTGTACAAAGTGGGTTCCTCGTCATCGAATTTGAGGTTTAACACGCCCAGACACATTTTTATAAAGAAAACAGACTAGAAAAAGGTTTAAATACCAATCATAGATGGCAGGACCAGTGCTGAAGTGAAAGGAAATATCTTAAAAAAATTTTTGAAAAAACATTTCTTCTTAGAGGGCGCTTATTTACAGTCTAAAACGTATTTTAGGAATTTTCCATTAAATTCCTCTTTAAACTTCATTAAAGAATACAATTTTGAACAAATAATTGAATGTTATTCTACTATTTACAAAAATAAAATCAGAAATCAATTAAAAGATAAGTTCTCTATCATTTTTTCAATTCACAAATGATTTTGCCCTCACAATAAGACAAAATGGCCCCTGCAAATATCGGGTTAATCATGGTCTACAGTCATTTGAACTTCCCCTTTCTGGAGTCACAGACCCACTGGGGTCAGTTTCACTCTCCATTGCTCAATTCTTTTGTCTTTGCCTAATCCTTCTTTCTGTGTGTCATTACCTTTTCTCTCTGCACCTCATGTCAGAGGCACTTCACCAAGCCCCAGATGATTTTGTTGGCAATTCCATTTTCCTTTCTACCATGGTCTGTACTACTACTTTTGCCCATTCCCTGCTCACTTGGATCATCTGTTGTTGAGATTTGTTAAGTAGAAACACCCTTCTTTCCCATGTTCATCTCCATTTTACAGGACCTTTGCCTCACCCTTCCAATTTTGGAGGTATTTCTGATTTAACTGAATCACAGACAGAAGCATCAATCCTCACTCACTTCATTGGTTTCTTGCCTATCCTCCCCCCATTCCACTTCTGTGTCTCATCCTTGTCCTCTCACTTCCCATATTTCCTTTCCCTCTTCCCATCCTTCTCCTTCTGCTCAACAGTCTTTGGACCAACATCAATCTTGCCGGGTTTATTGGTGACTACAGAGTGGATTCAGATCTCATGGTGACTCCTCTGCTGCAGTATGCACATCTTTGGGAACAACTATCTGTAGACAGATAGATTACACTTGTTCTCACTCACAGTCTCTCCCTCCAGTTCTCTTCCCCTCTTAGCTCACACCAGTTCCCTTCCCTCCTCCCCAAATCCCATCTATCTTCAAAGTCTGGAAGCTGTGATGTTGGATCTATTACTCAAGTAGATCATAGAGAGGGTGCATGACCCTTTGCTGGGGTTTTACTCTCACCTCTTAGTAGTCCCCAAGAAGACTAGAGATTGGCGGGTGGTCATCGATCTTTTCTCTCTGAATTGTTACATGGTTCCTTCATTTTCATATGGAAAATTTCTTTTCACCCAGACCATGGATGAACAAGATCAATGTCTTGGATCTGTTCCTTCATATTCCCATTACAGAGTCTTTGAGATGTTTCCTTCAATTTATTCATTGGGATTATATCTTCTAGTTCAGGGCTCTTTTGTTTGGCATTGCATCAGCCCCCTACATCTTCAACAGAGTGATCAGGGCCTTCACACGCCATCTGCATAAACTTAGTCTATGATTCCATTCTTAAATAGATGATTAGCTTCTTCTGTCTCATTTGCAGAAGGAGTCTTACCTTCACACCTCTCTACTTCTGTAGAAAGCCACCCATTTAGGGTGGCTTGTCAATAGTTCTAAATCCTTTCTTATCCCCACCCAATACCTCATTCATCTACTTGTGAGGTTCTTTTGCTTTTGGGGCTCATGGCTTCTCTGGAACTGCTTATTTCATTTGGTCATGCTCATTCTCCAATGGTCCTTGCACAACCAGTGGAACCATTCTTGGGAACCTTTGGACTTAATGGTTCTCTTGTCCCCTCATCTCCTCACAAACTTTTCTTGATGGCTGGAACACTTCAATGCTACTATCAGTGTATTGCTACCTCCACCAAAACCTGACTTACACCTCTTCACCAATTCTTCCCTATTGGGATGGGATGCATCTCTGAATGATAATCTTGCATCAGCCACGTGGACCCATAATGAATCTTCACTTCACATCAATGTCAGAACTGGTTTCATCTTTTCCTGTATGCTTACCTACCTCTCTGACTTTTACCAAGGGTCCTGGCATTGATTTTGACACTTCTTGTGTCCTCTTGGTGACACCTCTTTGGCCAGCTCAACCTTTGCTCCCTCCTCTTTGTCTACTGTCATCCTGTACCCCTCTTCCCCTTCCTTCCACACCTTCTCTCTTGCTTCAACCTCACATGTCGCTATTCCATCCAGGGATCATGTCCCTCCACCTTCATGTTTGGGATTTGTCTGTTCCAATGCCCATTTAGCCAGACCTTCCTGAAGGGTAACCTTTTTCTGTTCTCATCCTTTTCATCCATCTGCCCTGGCTATCTACCAGCATAATTGGCATATTTTTTGTCATTGGGTCATCTGTCACCATCTTCGTCCTGACCATTCTACTGTTGGCCATCTCTCATTCTTTTTTTACCTGGCTTTTGCCAAAGGGTTGGCTGCCTCTACTGTTTCAGGTTATAGAGCTGGCTTGTCTATCACCTTTTGTCTTTCCCAATATTGCAAGGTGGTTTCTTTCCCAGTTCTATCCATATTGTTGTGATCATTCCTTCTCCATAAACCTCTGTGATCTGTTCTCATGCCCAATTGGGATCTTAATGTCAACCTTCATGCTCTTACCCAGGCCCCTTTCGAGGCATTTTTTCTAGGTCTCCTCACTGCAAATTCCTCCCCATTTTTCCTTGAGTGGAAAAATGAGACTTACCACTTACCAGTTACTAGCCATTGAGATGGTAGACCATGGAGAACCCTCACTGATTTGGACATGGGTCTAAAACAAAGGGTGCCAAACAGTGGTAAGTTGGGCAGTGGTGACATATCTTTACACCAACAACATTCTGGAAGCACTTACTGATTTACTATGCCCTCCTCCTGCAGTCTGCATCTATTTGGTAGAGTTGAGGTGAATATATCACAAGACTATGCCCTCCTCCTGCAGCTTGCCACTGTTCATTAGAGTTGAGATGAACACTCACTATGTGTTTCATATTACATTATTTATGACATAAATTTCTGTGTTCTCCTCTCACAACTGGTGTTGGTCCAAGAGTGATGGTAGTGTTGAGCCAAACATGCACTATTAATCTAGGTGGCCTCCTCCCACAGCCGATTTTGGTTCAGTAAATCTGATGGTGGAGTTGAGATTTACACTAGATATGGCTTGAATGCACCCCAACCACAATACACATATTTGCTCTCTGACCTCTTGTGTGCAGGTACTCAGGCAACCATGTTCTTATTCTGCCCATACCCATAAGACATAGGGCTTGTTTGTCTCTTCCTCTCTTCTAATCTGGGCTAGGATTGCGCCTTGGAGGAGATGAGATGCAGTCTCCTATGAGTGTGCACCTATAGAGCCCCTGCCATCAAGACTCACACTCCATGGGTTTTTTTTTTTGGCACTTTCTGAAAGGAGCTCATCTAGGTAAATTTTGCATTGGTTCTTCTACCATATCAATGTGGGATTCTAGATTTCTGTGTGAAGAGGTGTGTATCATCTCAGAAGTTAACATTTACTTTAACTAGAAATATGTTTTTGATAGATACTCTGCACACACTTCCCACCTTTCTTCCCCACTTCTGAGGCAACTTAGTATTCCTTGCTTAATCAAAGAATGAAGATCACAAGTGCAAAAGCATTGAGGAAGCTAGTATGCAGGGAAGTTGTGTCACCCTCCTTTTGGTGGAAGGCTTTTACTGCATAATAACATCTTGTGCAATGGCGTAAATCACAAGAAATATTGTGAGTTTACGTGGAAGTTGTCTAAAGACTAGTAGCATACAAATCTCTAAGGCAGATGGCCTACTCAGTCTTCAATGGATTACATTTTTTCATTTGTTGTTGTCTAAATTGTTACCTTCCTGCCTAAGAGACCAACTTTTGTTGAATCAGTGACCATTATGTTTTCCTGTTTCTTCCTTCATCTTAACCCTTTCGAGATGGGTCATAAGTGAAAGGCCGTGTCATCTCATTTGTTGATTCGCAT
>NW_013669251.1:46639-47495 GCF_000517525.1 Limulus polyphemus
ATAAAGTGTAGATTATAAATTCAAAATTTTATTGAACTACTTTTTCATGAATTTATGTTAATAAGTTTGGTATAAAGTGTAGATTATAAATTCAAAATTTTATTGAACTACTTTTTCATGAATTTATGTTAATAAGTTTGGTATAAAGTGTAGATTATAAATTAAATTTTAGTACTACGTTACTCAGTTTCTTAATTTAATGATAAATATTAAAAAACAGATAAAAATCAATTTTTGTGTGTCATGTGGTATGTTGACTGCAGCACTGGTTCACATTAGATGTTTGTGAAGTCAAAATATTAAGTCTGTAGTTTTATATGAATTATAAACTCAAATTACCGATATTGACAAGCTAGAATATAAAATAAGAAGGTCTTATCTTTTCTATTTGCTAAGATATTGCTCATGTAATAAATCAAACACAGCAGCACCCCACCCACCTCTTTCCATTTTTGGAAATGCTCCCTTATATACACTTACTTCTATGTATGACATGAATGACCAATTGGAAGCTCAGAATGTCCCCCTAGTGGCTTTTATTAGCCATTTTAAATTCTTAGGATGCCACTTCCTTCTTTTGAACCAAGATTTCAAGGAGGTAGGGTGTCTTTAGTCTGCTCAAAACTTAGGCTAAAATACATCTTAGTTACTAAGCTTGATAAATTATAGTGGAATTCTATGGTATTGATGTAGTAATTTATGATTTTTCAGTTATTCAAATGTATATATAAAACCTAAAAAAAATTATTTTGTTTCATATCCTCATGTTTGTTTCATATTCACATGCAAAATTTTTAAAGGCTTAGCAACCTACGTCAAGCAGCAACTGAGTACAAAGGCCGTAAATAGAAGAGAT
>NW_013669251.1:48422-63799 GCF_000517525.1 Limulus polyphemus
CAAAGGCCGTAAATAGAAGAGATAATCGGTTGCTTTACTTCTTTATTTACTGTTCTATGTTTTAAGAAAAGTATGTTTGAGAACTTGTTTCAAAATAGCAATAATCTATATAAATCTATTATAAATGTATAATGTTATGAGATTTAAGCTATTTAGTCTAAACACTTATGTTTTCGTGTTTTAATTTGTGTTCATTCTAGAATGAACTAATTTAAAAGTTATTACATGAAAACTATAACAAGCACAAAATGATTATGAGGTCAGTCATAAGGACCGAGTCTGTGCTGAAAGAGTTAATCTAGGTATTCTGGCTTTTATTGTTTCAATGGTAAGCAATTGATTGCAATTTTATATTTTTAGAATAAAATGCATTTCAAAAATGTACTTACCAATGTAATTCAATCCAACCAACCTGTTTTTATGTGGTTTTCTATCACAATTACTAATCTGAATTATGGCCGGAAAGCAGAGCTTCTGTGCATTTTTCCGATGTATGCACAATAAGTCATGTGGAAGGGGGAGAGTGGAAAATTCTGGGTAAATTGACAAATGTGCTGCATTGTGTCAAAGACATTTGGAATTTTTATTCATATATTTGTTGAAAGCATGAGAGGAAATTCAACAAGAAATGGCCTATAGTATTTCAGATGTAAGCACCACTTTGAAATTCATATTAATCCTAAATATCAAATATTCAAACACAAAAAATATTCTTAATTAGTTTTTCCTTCAGTTTTGTTAAACTTTACTGTTATTGGTGAAGCTTTCAAATTGATAAAAATCTAGATCACTTGTTTTGATATTTTGCTGTGAAGTATCTTACAGAGTAGCATATGCTCTATAATTGGCTTTTTAATAATATAGTATTGAGTGATTTTGTATATTAACCTACATGTAGGTGTTCCTTTGTTACCTGAAAGTATTCTTCTGAGAGAAGTACTTTTTGCTTTCCAAGGCATTGATGGGAAGTTCATAAAAATGCAACCAGGAAAAGACAAATTTCATATTGATAGCAAGGTAAGATATCTTTTAATAAGTTACATGCTAAAGGATTAACTGAGTTATTGTATATTGTGCTTTTTACATTTTGTTATATAAATAAAATATAAATAAATAAATAAAAGAACAAAATACTTTTGTGTTTAAAGTAACTGCTAGAAATGAAATCACCAAGAGAAGTTAAACCTTACAATATATTATTATTAGTCGTAGTTTATATTGTTAACAACACCCAATCTATGCTAAAATTTCTATGAAATTATTTTTCACAAAAGTTGGTAATAATGTAAAATGTTACTTGTACAAAGGTATTAAATTAAACTGGTAACAAATATATTTTTAGAAAATCATAGGGAAGGAGTTGTTTAAAAAGTTAAATTAGTAAATTATATCTAAAACAAATATTAATCTTGAAAATACAAAGTAAACAATGAACAAAGAAAAGAGAAAAAATTGTAAATATAAACTGAAAAAAATGAACTGAGCTATAGAGGCTTTAAATCACCATCAACGATGAAGCGAAAAAAAAGGTTGCTTTATGACAAAGGCCATTCAGTGTGGAATGAACTTTCAAGACCTTGTTATGAAAGACTATAAACAAAATATTAGAATGCAAACTCAATGGTTATTATTGGGTTTCTTGGTGCATTACCAGTTGAACTAACAGAAAAGCATGGAATACTGGAAGTGAAGTGTCCCAATACAGCTGAACATTACATATCACTTGTAACTGCTAAAAATTTGACACAATTTTATTCCTTGGTTAACACTTCAGACATTCACTATTCTACCAATAGTTATGGGACACAGGTAGTTATGGAAGAATGTCTACTAATTTCTAGTAGAAAGCTGGTGGTACTGTGCTCCATTCCTTCTTTAAGCATTAGTAAGCTCCACTACTGAAGAGGGCTGTCTTGGCCCTGCCCTAAATCTGTGTTCCAGTTCATCCCAAAGATGTTCTATTGCAGTGGTTCCCAACCTTTTCTCCACAAAGGACCCCATTATTATAATTTTTTCACCCACAGACCCAATGTTTTTGAAAGATTTTGCCTACCCAACAAACTGTTTTTATTAACTAATAATTAACTCGTTCTCCCACTTTTCACTATCAAATAAAAGATATATATAACTGAGTGTACAATTTAAAAAAAACATCAGTATTAAAAAACTTACTTGTTTAATGATATGGTATTACCTATGCAGACCCCCAGGGGTCTGGGGACCCCAATTTGGGGACCGCTGTTCTATCGGGTTGAGGTCGGGGCTGTGTGCTGGCCACTGCAATGTTCCGATGTTATTTTCTTCAAACCGTGCATTCACAATCCTTGCTTTGTGACATGGAGCATTATCAAATTAGAAGGTGTAAGGGCCAGTACCATAAGATTGCCACAATGTAGGACACACAGAATTGTTCAGAACATCAATGTAGGGCTCAGCATTCATGGTTTCATGCGCTGCAACCAGTGGATCTAGTCCCTACCACAAGAAGCACCTCCAGATCATGATATTGCCACCTCCAAACTTCACTGTTGGGAAAACACACTCAGGTAATAAGTGTTCTCCAGGCATCATCCATATCCAAACATGTCCATCAGAGTGGAAGAGCATGTAGCGTGACTTGTTGCTCTACAGGACTGATTTCCATGGTCCAGGTTTGGTATTCCTTGCCCCATGCCAGTTAATGATGTTTATTTGTTTTTGTTATGAATGGCTTGCGGGATGCAGCTCTTCCATGAGAATTCATGGCATGCAGCTCTCGATGTGTCATGGAAACACTTATAGGATTGCCTGTGGCTGCTCATATCTCCAAACACAGATTCTTTGGGGTCTGAGGGTGAGATGAAGTAACCAGCCTTCTCAAGGCGTGTCGGCTTCTGTCAGTCAGTATTTTATGTCTACCTGGTCATGTCTTGGGCTCCTTATCACCTGTGGGCTTCCATTTCTTCAGCATGTGCCAGTTGTCAACCTGTGAATGTTTACTTGTTGTGCAATAGCATATACATACATTTTCCCCAAATGACATCCAACTATCCTTCCCCTTTGATACTCTGTTAGTTCTTTCCATGTACACATCGTTTGGTGTACAAGTTTGAAATGACTTCCTAGCAAATCACTAATCCCCTTTATAGGCCAAACTGTTTGCATATTTTGTTGTCACACCCATTTTCATGCAATCAGAGGTGTGTCCCATGACTTTTGGTAGGATATTGTACATCTTCAATTCAAAAGAATGTACAATTATGTTTACCAATTTCAAGATCATTTGCACATAACCTAATGTGAATTTTGGGATTGTCAAATGAACACCTTACAGTATACACTTTGAAAGATGACATCTTTTGGACACAAAGAATGCTTCCTTTCTTATACTGTTTTTCATGGAATTGTGTTCTCGCAGAACTGGGTGACCTCTGACTTTTTTGTTGTATGGAAATAAGAGACTTGCAATTATAAAGCAAGAAGTGCCATCAGAAGAAATGGGGAGTAGAAAGATAGTTTAATAATTTTGTTATACAGAACACTTATAGAAGTTATATAGTTTAGAAAATTTCTGAATATTGGTGCTAAATTACCTGTTTTATGTTGTTTTCTAGGTTTTCATTCACGTTACATGTTGTTGGATAGCTTCCTTTTTCTTGAATATATCTAAAGTGAGATACTTTTTGTGTTGTTTTCAATGTTTTGTAAATTTTCATTCACATTTCATGTCATTAGATTGCTTTCCTTTTCTTTAGTACATCTAGAATGAGGGACTTTTCATGTTCTTTGTAGGTTTTAAATAAAATAATTATTTGTGAATAGATCTGTACTTGTGTATAGGTGTAATCCAGCTGATAAAAGCAATTTCAACATATCAAACTCCAAACGAATATGTAGTAACAATGTAACCACTAACTATAATTAGATGTTAGAGGTATCTGAACTTCGATAGTACAAAATATCTTGTTTGGTTTAAGTGTATAGTAGCCCTCTATTCACAACTAATAACTTAAAATACTGACTGTTATTGTCCAAGCACATTAAGTAGTCTATCAGTGGTGAGTAAAGGACTGTATGTCTATAACAAACAAATGCCTTGCATTTCACCACTATATGAGGCCTACTTTATTTGTTTGCTTTGCTCTTCCAAGAATCTGATGAGCCATGAATTTGGTGAAGCTAGTCTGTTCATATTTTGGTGGAGAAAAGAAATTGATAAATACAAAATATTGTTTATTCAGTTATTGGAAAGTACATGTATCTGAACTTTGTAACACATTGTACTGTTTATTACCTTATTAATACACCATTGACATGCATTGTAACTGTAAGTTGCTTCAGGTGATGTAATCTTATTGAAACAGAGAACATTGGAAAGTTAAGATAGTAAAGACAGACTCCAACATTTGTGGAAACTTAAAACCAAAACTTCATATGTGGGTTGAGGTGTAGGTCATATGGTCATTGCACCTACTGTGATGTTACAGTGTTTTTCTAAAGTGTTCAAGAATGTTGGCATCACATAAGAGTGCTGGGAGAGATACCACTGTTCTCTGAGTTATAAATCACGTAAGGTATGGTCTGGGGTCTCAGTATGATGTCAATCATGGTATCTATTCTGATTTTTTCAAGACACCAACTGGGGATTTGGGGCACTGTCAAATAGAATTAGGGCATGGGCCCCATGTACCGGTGCCTAGTGACACCTCTGCTATATTGCTTACACACAAACTTACAGCAGTATTCTCAAAAACATTAAATCTCAGTAAAATAACAAAGTGATAAAATACTTTCATTAAATTGTTAACTTATGAAATAAAGAAAGAGATGGTGGTGTAAGTCTTACACTTGTACTGTTACTATTATAGAGGAAGCGTAATCTGTAAAACATAACGTATGAACAAACATGAAGGGTAATGTATGAAGCTAAGTATTTAGAAAGTGTATTATATAGATGAATAGTTAACAAATTGTATTCCATTTCTCACTAAAACACATAAATATGAACAGTGTATCTTAATAAATTATTTTAGGTATCCTCAAAGTTTTATAAAATACACATCAGTGTATGTGTTATTACAGAAGGTCCGTGGTCGAAACTAGTTTGTTTTTCCTGGATGGCACCTTACACTGCAAGTTTACTGTTAGCTGTCTAATGTAAAAACTGATGACCAGTTGTATGTAAACTTTCTTATGAGTGACTTTGAGTGAATGTGTCAGTGAGCATGAGCAATGGTGTAGGTAGTAGACATTACGAAGTCGTAGGGTAAGTGAGATAACTCATTGAAATGACTAAGTTTCTTCAATGTACATGTATAAAACTGAAGGTCAAGTAGATATGCATATTTTAAAATACAAGTTCAAGATTATGTGCAACACACATTAGTTAACTATATCATACATTGAAATTATTTTGGACTTTTGCAGAACATTTCAAATGCTGAATTTGCATCAGGATTGATAAATGGATAACTAGTTGCCCAATATTTTTCTCATAAAGATATTTGATATTTATTAAATTATTTTGCAGGATAATAAAATAATTCAAACAGCACCACTGTACAGTTGTAGAATTCTTGGAATAAAATATACCCATGTAATTTCTTTGAGAAAAAAAAACTTGAGAAATGAGCTGGGTTCTAAAAGTAGTCATAGGTATTAGTTTCAAAACATGCGATTCATGTGCATTGCTATAGACAAAATGAATGCTGTTATGAAGTGTCCGTATTGAAGGCGTTGCAGGATTATATCTGTGATATGATGTATTTCAAAGTGTAAATGTACATCTCAAATAGCATACGTATTATTTATAAATAATTATATACAATTTGTAATTAGTAGGTAGAATAAAACTTTGTTATCTGTATTATAAATGGCCGGAGTAACTATGACTCTTATGATAGCCAAATGCCTCGTCATCTAATTAGTGACATGCATGAATAGATTAACAAGATTCCCACTGTTGCTATCTACTATCTAGCAAAACCACAGATTTTGGATTTGGACAGTCTTTCCTCGCCCTCCTGAATATAATTGCTCTGCTTTTCAATATAGGGTATCATGGTCACCCATTGCATTGTCTCTGATGTTATGGTCCTCTGGACTCTCCAATGCATTATTTCCCTCCTTTTTCTAGTGGAATATGGGAGTCCTTGCCTCTTACCAGCTCCTAGCCACTGGGGTAGTGGACCATTGATGCCTGCCCTCCTAAGTGTGCACAATACCACTTGGTTTGAGAGTAGGATGGTGACATTCTGCAGATGTCAATGGTGTGATGCCCTTCCTACTGTGGATCTGATGTACAATTCCTGATGCTGACAGGGGTAGGATGTAGCACTCCACCATATATATAAACGAAAAAAACAAAAATACAGTTTTTTCCTCCGGCTGAGACATTTTCCTTTGTACCATCTTCTGGGTGTCGGTTCCCAGAAATCGGGTGTTGTTCGAAGACTATCCAGCCACATAAGTCCTCACATATGTTTGGCTTGTATCCTCCTCCTACTACAAGCTGGCCATAAATTCCCAATGCCACCAGGTCCCTCATCCTTCCATCTGCTGGATGTTGGTTCCTAGTGGATCTGGTTGTGTATGTAGCTGGATGAGATACACGATTTCCTGTTTGTGTAAGGCAGGGTACCCTCCTTCTACCACAGACTGGACAACCAAATTCCCAATGCTGCCAGGTTTTGGACTAGAGATGAATACCCACCTGGACTCTCCTTCTTCCTACCATCTGCTGAATGTCAGTTCCTGGTGGATCTGGTGTTGGTTATGTTGGAGGTACATACATGTAGAGATGGGCTCTTGATACAGGAGCTTCTCTTCCCTGCTGGTATACGTTTTTGAGGTGAAAGGTAGAGGACTCTTTTTCCTACTGCAGACTTGATGTACAATTCCAGATACTGCCAGGTGTTGTTTGAAGTTGAACTCGCAATTATGGTCTGTTGCACCCTAGCCACTCTACACCAGGGGTCCCATTATTTCTTTATTTTTTGGGACCCCTCCAACTTCCCACCCCTTTATGTTTTGGTGACACATTACTACAGGGCAAAAAGTATACCTGGCTCAGAAGTGGTGCAGTCTCCCACTGGGGTGTTGTTTTTGATTCCTTATCACACCTCATGGTCTTCCTTTGGGTGCTTCCAAAAGGAGGATTGTCTTCACACTGGCCCTCCACCAGTTCAGTGTGGGATTCTATCTTTTTGTTAGAAGAGATAAGATATCGTATTGGAAGTTATCATTTTCCTAAACTGAAAATGTATTTCTGATACTTACCTCCTCTCATATTTCTCATCTGTCCTCCCCACTTCCAGTGTGAATTGATTTGGTTAGTTATGACCAATTTCAAACTAATTAAAGTGTGTGTGATTAGAGAGGGCGCTAATTACAATAGGGGTAATGTCGCACTCCTATTGGTGAAGAATTGCTGCATGATCATTTGCATGTTAATATGCAGTAATAAGTGGGAGTAACAAAGCTAGTGTCGAGAAAAAATTTGCACTAATAGAGGGCAGTACAAGTGAGAATTTTTTTTTTAGCAGAGGTATCTATAAGAAATACATTTTCAGTTTAGGAAAATGTTAACTTATGTGTTACTTTTAGTACTCTCAGCTTTGTTTATTGATGCCACAGTGCATTCACTTTCCACTTTCAAAATAAATAAAAGTTGAAAACATTGTAATTATATTATTTAGTTAGTGAGCACAAATTGTACCAGAAATATATTGGACACAATATAAAAACAAACAGTGATTTGGGATAGGTTATATTTATAATATTGTTGGAAGTGTGACAAATACATATCTAAAGGAAACACATCAAATGTGTATGCTAATTTTTCAGCCAACCACAACAGTCTGAATTTACTACAGACCAACTATATTACAAATGCAACAAATGGCTTTTAAAATCACTGTCTACAGTGATGTTACTGGAGCATATATTCATGTGACATTATTATACCAATTGTAATCTCTGATTGACTAGTTACCAAAGTAAGTGTATGTGGTATGTAATTGGATTGGTGATAAATGAAGCACTCTCACTCTCATATCAATAATTTCTCATTGAAAATTGGATACTAATAATCCTATCTATCTAGTGTTTTTTTAACAATTCAAATCGGTGCTCATAAGACTAATTACAGTAAAGTACTGATGCTTAGTTACCCTCTGCATTCAGAAATCATTATTAAAGATGTTTCATCCTAAACATAAAGGAGAAAAGTGGAGTAAAATATCTTAATTTTGAATTATGTGTGTGTGACACAAAAAATACTTTTTTGTTTTTTGAAAGTTCTAAATGATAATGCAATTCAAAGGTAAGAGATAAAACACAGCTAGCAGTGAACTGATGACTTAGGGCAGAGTGGTCATAGAAGTTTTTTTGTAATTTGCTTATGACTCATAAGTAAGAACATTTATTATAAATTATAAAAACTTATTGAAAAGATTCTGTCTGTAGGTGTATGTGGGATAGGTTGGTTCATTGGATAGAAAACTGGTTGGATGGAAGAAAGCAGAGAACTATTGTAAATGGAATTCAGTCAAACTGAATTGATGTCACAAATGAAGTACCTCGGGGCTTAATGTTAGGACCTTTGTTCTTTTTGATTTACATTAATGACATAGATGAAGGAATGGTCACTAGATTATTTAAATTTGCTGATGGCATTAATGTTTTGGATGTGAGAAGGATGCTACTACTTTACATAAGGATTTGGATTATTTGATGAGTTGGGTGAATAAATGGCATATGGTTTTTAATTATAACAAATATAAGGTAATAAATGTGGGATATCAAAATTTGAAGCATGGGTATAACTTTGATGGGAATAACCTCCACAATGTTATGTAAGAAAAAAGATCTTGGTGTTCTTGTTGATCTGCCTCTTAAGCCATCTAAGCAGTGTGTTGTTACTGGTGGCAAGGCAAGTAAAATATTAGGTTGTTTCTGCAAAAATATTGAATATATGTCTAAAGAGGCTATAATATCACTGTATAGGTCACTGGTTATTCCACATTTGGAGTATCGTGTTCAGTTTTGTGCTCCTTACCACAGAAAGGACATTTGAATTGTTGGAAAGGGTTCAGAGGAGGGCTACTAGGATGGTACATGGGATGGAAGGGTTGTAATAGGGGATAGGTTAAGGTTTCTGAACATGCTTTCTTTTAAAAAAAGAAGTTTGAGGGGGAATTGATTAAGGTGTTTAAGATTGTTAGGGGGAATTGATAGTATGGATGCCTGATGTTTTTTCATATTTAATGGCAAGAATGGTAAGACTAGGGTACACAAATATAGATTTTGGCAGGGTAGGAGTCATAAGGTGGCTGGCCTTTGGATGTGGTGGATGCATTTAATTTAAGGGAGTTTAAGGGAAATATTGATGCATATTTGAATGATAAGGACTGGCTTTGAGTTTTTAGTGTTTAATTTAACAGATAGAAAGAGCCAAGATGGACCAGAAGTCCTCTTGTTGTCCTTTAATGTTATGTTATATTATTGTAGAATTTTAGCAGCTCTTCTGGAAGAAGATATTAGATGATGAAATTTTTATGTGATATTTTCTCCTCATATAAACTGCAAGAAAGAAATGACCATCAGTGTAATGGTGCTGTAAGTTGATTTAACTGTAATATGATTATTTTAACATTGTACCAATTCATGTTAGGTTTATTGTTACCAGTTGTTTCAGTCACTAGACTCAAATGGATAGCCAGAAAATGTCTGAGTCCTTAAAGGAGTTTACTCTCTAGTTAATTAAAAACTAACAAGTTTTTTACATATTTTAATTCAACTATAGATGAGTTTCAATACACTTGATAAATATTTACTAACCAGCTTTCATTCCATGTCTTACTTCTATTTTTCGAGATAAGTTTAATTATAGTAGCTTTATAACTATTGTTACATCATCGAGGTCACGTGACTGGTGTGGCGCCACCTATTTTCTAGAACTATCCTGTACCTTGGCGAATGCTCTGGTATTTGCTGGATATAGGGTAGTCTGGTATATAAAAGAGGGTGACAACGTGACGGGGAATAATGTGTGTGTAGATAGTGAGTAATTGAACTGCAGTCACAGGGTATTGTTGAAGTTAACGTTCGTTCGTTATAGTGTTTGTTTTAGCGCGAATATTGAAATTAAGTGTATCGTAAAGTTATATTCGGAAAGAATAAACCAGTTTTATTAATTACGGACTTGTGTCGCTAAAGTTTCGTTGGAACGAAGTTACGGAAAGTTAATTAACAAACGGAGACGTAACACTATGTTATGAATTAAAAGACAAAAACTTGAATTACTGAAATGTATATTATTTTATTTCTATATTCACCTCTTACTATAGTTTTATGAATTACATTTAACATAACTCTCTATGTTAGTATATTTTAAAGTCTAGGTATTTTAATAAATGCTAAAGAAATTAGCTTATTTTATTCAGGTCTGTGATTTTTTTGTTGGTATTAAACATGTATGAGAAGTGAACTTTGTTACAGGCATTGTTTAGCTCGTTAACACATAGCAAGAAATGTTTTCTTTATAATTTAGGCAGGAATATGTGGACAAGTAAGACGACAACTCTTAAGACTCACAGAATTAGGTTGGATGTACAACAAAGTTGACAAGTTCTGTGAAAGTCAGAGCTATAATAAAACTTTAGGTCTAGTAGGACAGAGCTTTGTGGCAGCCCTTCAGGAGGAACTAAGTGAATACTACAGACTGCTAGCAGTTCTAGAATCACAGGTATGTTAATGTGGGGCATGTTTGATGTAGAATATTTTAACAAAAACTAGTCATCATACAACAAAAGTTTAAGGTACTATTTACTTCTACAGGAATATTTGTTTTTGTCTTAACCAGATCTTCTCTAATGACCTCTATGAACTTTTAGAGAACCCCCCCGAAGCACAACATTCATAAAGTTGTTTTTATATCAGATAAATACATTTTATATATTTTTGCTGTTTTTTTTTTTGGCAATTTGATAAACAATCTATTGAAAAAAAAATTTCTTTTTAACATTCTGACTTAAAATGTGTGACTTAATTAAGAGATGGACCCTAGGGTTTATTTAATTTTTGTATCATGAAAGAACGTAACATTCTAAAGTAGGTGAAAGACAGTCAAACTTTTTATTTGTAAAAGTTGAAATATGACTTTATTTTTCCAATGCATGCATATAGCACATTTTATATCTTATACTTGGGAAAAGAACCAGAGAGAAGTGTCAAGACTCCATCTTTGTGAAGTGTTACTCCTAAATTTTTATTATTAAAAAATTATATTTCAAAACTTCATGTAACATGTGAGTGTTTATTATAATGGACACAAACAAATGCTTTCATTTACCTTTGAATTTACATTTGTATTATGTCTGAAACAATATCTCAAGCCACTTTCAAGCTTCACAAAAACCATATTTTGGATTATAAAGGATAGTATTTCATGTTATTATCACATAAATGCAGAAAATTATGATAACTTTATATTATTAATAAATCTAATACTTTTAATCATTTATTTAGATCTCGACACAGAAATGCAAATATAGTTACTTTAAAGATGGTAAGGTACATGAGTACCATTTAGTGGCTACAGAAAATAGAAGTGATATATTCATGATATTAAGACTACAGAATACAGAAATAGTATGTTCTTGATATGGAGGCTACAGAAAACAGAAATGATGTATTAGTGATAATAAGATAAAAACTAGATGAGTCACGAAATAAGAAATTTGAAAACGAGTGCTTTCAGTAGTTAGACCTTCTGAAATATCTTTTGATAATAGGATTCTTAGTTTGAAACAATACATTGATGTAACTCACATGACTTACAGTTAGTATACACACACACACACACACACACACTATTAGTAATAATTGTCTTAGTTTTTCAGTAATTTGCTTTTAAATACAAGAATAAAACATACTATTAATTTAATAGAAATACAAATAGAGTTTGTTTTTCTATTCTAATAAAATGCTTTTTTTTCTTCACACAAACATATGTACAAATGTTTAGATACACAGTAAACAAGGAGTTTAAGTTCTATGCATATGCAATATTTTTGGAGAAAGTATAAAAATCCATTTTCCATTTACTCAAAAGAAAATACATATTATCATAAACATATAGACGTGAAATTCCTAAGTAAATTAATATCTATTATTGTTTCTGTTAATCAGCTGCATAATGATGTGAGTACAGAAGGAACATATGTAAGTACTCGATCTGGGTCTTTAACCCTTCACCAGTTAGTCGTGTGGACATTAGACCCATTTGTCAGGATGAAACAGCTGGCTGCATTAATTGACTCTTGTCATGGTACGTGTAAGATCAGTTCTTTTTATGTCTTTTTGTTACATCTATAGTATCATAGAAAAGAAAATACTGCACGGTTGTGAAAAATTTTTTCTTATTCCTGTAATAAAACCTAACTTGTTTCTACCAGAAGTTTTCGAAAACTTGACTTATCATATAAGTTATTTAGGGTCATGTATACACACATGCATACATAGCTCATATCAGTCTTTTATATTTAAATTTAAACCTCAGTTTCATACATTCAATGACATTAAAATTATCCTGAAGTTTAAAAATTATTTACTTACAGGCAGAGGTCATTATTTACATACACATTATTTCTAAGAAATAGGCTTATTTATGCACAACATAAACTCTCTAAAACATAAAGCAAACAATTTATTGTTATAGCTCTCATTATAAATATTGTTTTACATCACGGTGATTTCCATTCTGTTCTTTTGTTGTATATGGCATATTAGTTTTATATGGTTTCACAGAAATATGTTCTACTTTAGTGTTGTGCTTTAATATGTAACCTACTTATATCAGCTAATAGTTAAGGTATTTCAATTTTGGAGAACTGTACTTAGAACAAGAGGTTAACATTAATGGCCATATGGAGAACTGTACGTACAACAAGAGGTTAATATTAATGACCATATTTCAGAGATCAAAAGCATGGTTAAGATGATTAAGTTGAAGTGTTATCAAAGATAATGGTGATACCTGTTAATGTTATTATTGTATTAACTATGTATGATATATGAGACATTTGAAAAGCTAGTAGTTTATATATAACCTTATAATTGTGGACAGTACAATAAATACAGGTTTCTTCACATCAATAATTGTATTTTCTAACAGATGAAAGTTTGTTACAGAATCAAATAAAGCTCTTAATGAGGATAAACCTGTATTTGCTTATTTTGTTCTCATTATCGATCTGCGTTATGAGTATTTTGTAAATAAACACATGTCATGGAAATTTTTATGTGTAGAAATATCTTCCAGGTCAAAAGGGAGGAGCCCTAGCCTCAACACTATATTCGTACCTACATCATGCTGACCCTAGTATCCATGGGCTAGTTAGACACGTGTTGTCAGTCGTAAGTATCTTGAGCTGGCACATTAAAGGTAACCAACTGTGTTAAAATTATTAACTAACATGTTCTTACATTTCTTTTTTAATGTAACTGATAGAAATAGAAAGTACTGTTGAAAAAAAAGTGTAAGTGATGGGTCATCACAAATATAATTTTTCAGTGTTCATAAACGTGACTCTGGTTTTATATTGTACATTTGTTATGCATTACATACAACTTAATTATATGTGGTCAACATATGTAGTGTATATTGAAAAATTATTTTGAAAACCTAAAACGTCCAAGATAAGTAGTGTACCAGGTTTTATGTGAAATAATTAGAATATAGAGTTATTACAAATATTTTCCAGGTTTCATACAGTTGTTGTTTTTTAGTGAAAAAACAGTTTCATTTTTCATTATGATGGAAATAATTTCTAAAATCATGAACTGATGAAAGTTCTTAATGTAGAACATGTTTGACTGTATGATATTCAAACATTCGTATTTAATAAAACTAACTTCAACAGGTAAAAATGGGAAAATTTGATATCAGCAATGCTTTGCTGAGTTAACAGTGTCAACAAGAAACACATAATTAAAAAGCTATGAAGATAAACCAATGATATAGCCATATGCTCTATCACACTAGCTGTCAACATGGATCTAACATCAGACAAATTGTTTCATAAGAACCATCCATGAAAGGCAACTTCACTTACACTTAGAGTTTTAATCTTCAATGAAAAATTTCACCACATTATTGTTATATTTTACATTAAACCCCAATTGTTGAATTTACATCTTTCCAATACTCACTCTGACAAAAGTTTCTTAAGTCTGACTGCCAAATTAAGTAAACAAGATGTTGGACCAGGCAACTGTATTATCCTGATAGTAGTGTCATAACCTGTACTATGGTTATAGCAATGTTTGAATATAGCCCAACAAACGATTATCATAATCTCTAAATCTATTCCACACAAAATAAGATTTATTTATTAACAATTACTTATAGCTCTATGTAATCTTTCACTTTTAAATTAAACCTTAATTTATCATAAAGTTAAGGGTTAATAATAGTAAAAGTATTAGACTTGTAATATTTTGGGTTATGTTTATATCAGAAGATATTTATATGAAATCACCACTATATTCTGTGATGAAAACATTTGATAGAGTGATGATTATTAGAATTTTGTGGTAGACTTTTATTTCTAAATTAGTCCTGTATAATTTTAATTTTTAGAAAACAATATTACAGCTTTTATGTTTTTTTATATTAGGTGTGTTACGTGCTTCATGATTTCAAAAATTTGAAGAGTGGTAATCCTTATATGGTTTAATTTTATACTTTAAAAATCTTATTCAAAACACAACAACTGCTATAAGAAATATTTGAATTCAGTTTTGTTCTGTTAAACATATCAAATTAGCAGTTATGGGCAGAATTTTAATTTCCTAAGTAAAAGTACTTTGGTATAGTTTGATTGAAAAAGAAAAGCTGAAATGTTGGAAATTATTTTATATGTGATTGATTTTTGCTGGTCAGACCTGTTCTTAGAAATCTAATTGTCCAGCCCCCCAGTGGCACAGCAGTATGTCTGCAGACTTACAATGCTAGATACCGGGTTTCGATACCCATGGTTGGCAGAGCACAGATAGTCCATTGTGTAGCTTTGTGCTTAACTACAAACTAATTGTCCATGGTTGGTTACAATACCATCCTTAAGACAATTATAGCTTTCTAGTATTCTTAAACATGTAACTTTTTATTATTATAGTTTTCTAGTATACTTAAACATGTAACTTTTTTATATTATAGTTTTCTAGTATACTTAAACATGTAACTTTTTATATTATAGTTTTCTAGTATACTTAAACATGTAACTTTTTTATTATTATAGTTTTCTAGTATACTTAAACATGTAACTTTTTTATTATTATAGTTTTCTAGTATACTTAAACATGTAACTTTTTTATAACTATAGTTTTCTAGTATA
>NW_013669251.1:64675-71429 GCF_000517525.1 Limulus polyphemus
TGTAACTTTTTTATTATTATAGTTTTCTAGTATACTTAAACGTGTAACTTTTTTATTATTATGGTTTTTTTAGTATACTTAAACGTGCAACCTTTTTTATTATTATATATAAACATAAATGTTCTTTCCTTTTTAATATTTTGTCTTAAAGGTTTTTTTTTGCTGTGATTTTACATTGTTACTTTTTTTACTGACATTTTTTCCATAGTTCAATATGATAACTAATTTTAATGATATTAAGATTAAGCCTTTTTAACACAAATTAAGAAAAAATCAATTTACAAAAATATGCAGTTAATCACCCAACTAGTTTCAGCATACCCTGTACGTGGTATGTCAAACTAGTTGGGTAATTAATTTTTTATTTTGTAAATTGTTTTTACTTAATTTGTGCTGAAAAGCATTTACTCTTAATATGATTCATAGTTAGGACAAAGTACCTATTAACTTAAATAATTTAACATACATGTTTTCTTTATTAGACTTGTAATGTGACGGTCAATCCCACTATTCGTTGGTAAAAGAGTAGCCCAAGAGTTGGCGGTGGGTGGTGATGACTAGCTGCCTTTCCTCTAGTCTTACACTGCTAAATTAGGGATGGCTAGCGCAGATAACCCTCGTGTAGCTTTTCGCGAAATTCAAAAACAAACAAACAAACTTCTATAGCTCAACAAAATAATTAATTTTAACATATCCTGTATTGGACTTTTTTTTTGTGAACTTCACAAAATGTTATGAATATTTCAGGTTGTGCAACCTATTTACAAAATGCTGAGTCATTGGATTTTTAGTGGTGAACTAGAAGACATGTATCATGAGGTTAGTGTTTATATCCCACTCCAGTGGATGTTGTGGTCTCTTCATGTTTTGTTATTAGTTACAGAAGTACGTATAGTGTCTTTGTTTGAAAAAGTTTTGAACTGCACTATCACAGGCTGGAAGAACAAATACAGATCTTTTTCTGAAAACAAATGACATTTCACTGCAACTGTGTTTCTCTAACTGGTTTCCATTTTTCTCTTCTTATGAACTTTCCGTGGTTTTTACAGTGATTCTCATTGTCACTTGTTCAGTGAAAACTCTTGCTATTAATTTTTAGACTTAAGCAATCTAAATAAACTTCTAGTGTAGAGAATGTTTGCTAAAGTAGAGATTTCTATACAAGGTTTTATTTGAAGACTGATAATATTGAAAGGTACATATCGAAAACAGACTTGCAGAATGTGATGTATTACAATAAGTGCTCATTCTGATAATATTTTGTAATAGAAGTATTTCAGCAAACATAGAATGCTAACTGTAATAATTTAATATTTTGGTATTTTGTGTGTCTCACTAGAACAACGTACATGTAAATACACAAGTTAAACTTGTAAATATTTTTAATTGATTTGTTATTAATGCAAATTAGAGAGTTTTTATAAAATTTTGATTCTAGTTTTGAAGATGAGATAGCTCAATAAATATTAATACTTTCGTGAGTTATGCTTAGAAACTTTTCTAAATTCATATTCATTTCTAAATAGTATGTTTTCAGTATACCTTTTTTGAATTATATATATTTCTACGTGTGTTTTGTTGTATAATTTAGATTAGTCAAATCACATGACACTTTTATGATTTTCTCTAAAATAACTATTTTTTCAAAGTTCTTTGTAGCAGTGAACCCATCTGTTCCCAACACAAGCCTGTGGCATGAAAAATATAGCTTAAGAAAGACTATGGTACCATCTTTCCTTAGTCTGAGTCAAGCCAAAAAGGTAAAAACATGTTTGTAAGGTTATTGTTTTTAACTATGTATTTGATGTTTAACTGTTACCATTTGAATAAAACATTCAAGCGTAAATATCTTACACGTGACTGACTTATAAGTGCCAGAATACAGGCTTTTATGATTAACATCAACAAGTTCTAGCTTATAAATTAATCTACTTAACATAAAAAGCAAGGATATATTTTTCTGTGGGGATGGATATGTGGGGAAAAATTATTTACATTTAACTTTTGTAAGGAAGATAAAACTGCTAAAAATATAGAAGTAAATTTCAGTGGGAATAGAAAATGTTGATAGCAAGTTGGATAAAAATGGAAAAGTTTACGTGAAATATCAGTAACTGAGTAAAATTATATACTGTTTTAAGTGCAATACTCAAATCAGATATGCCCAAGAAAAGTATCATAAATAAAAGAAGCAACTGAAGCATGATTAAATCTGAAATACCTAATGTTTATAAGAGGAAGAAAGTGATCAGCATTGCAACCAAAAACTGTTGGGACCTGAAGAAAATTTGTTAATACATAGAAATAGAAAACCACTCGCTGTTTAGGGAAAGGGGGCAGAAGAGCACTGCAGCTTTCTCAGAATTGAGATGTGGTGATGCAAGCTTTAGTTAACAAATCTGTTAAAGTTTGTAGTATAAGAATATGCATTAACAAGAAGACCTTACACAGATGAATGAGAAACAATGTATTCAAAAAGAACAAAAGTGTAATTGAAAGCAACATGCAAATTGATCTGTGAATATAACTATCATTTAACTGCAAAATAAAGCAGTTAAAAAGTCATGAGTCTAAAGACCATGAAAGTTTGAGAGTTAAGATGAGTATTAAAACTACAATAGAATTAAGATGAGTGTTAAAATACAATAGAATTAAGATGAGTGTTAAAACTACAATAGAATTAAGATGAGTGTTAAAACTACAATAGAATTAAGATGAGTGTCAAAACTACAATAGAATTAAGATGAGTGTCAAAACTACAATAGAATTAAGATGAGTATTAAAACTACAATAGAATTAAGATGAGTATTAAAACTACAATAGAATTAAGATGAGTATTAAAACTAAAACAGAAAGGAAAATGAGAATAAAAGTGTGACTGTTGGTGCTAGTGTTTGAAACTTCAAAAACATTTTCTTATTGTGCACAGATAAAAGAAATTTCTAAGTAATGTTTCGTGGCCTATATTTTAATCAAATTGCTTAATTTAGAAAAAATACAACATAGAAAATTCATGGCATGTGCATTAATATGACAAACATAGAGCAATGCTAATATGTTCTCATTTATATAAACAAATGCTAGCAGTTATATTTGTCATACTTTATGTAATATATTTATCTAATTTTAGTAACAGACCATTAATTAATGTTTTACATTTCATAGGCAGTATCCTTCAGATTTATGTTCTTGTAAACAAACTGTATATACAATTCATAGTTTATAGTTTCTTGAATTTTGTTTTGTAATGTGCTGAATATTGCTTCTTACAGGTGCTGTGTACAGGAAAAGCTATCAACTTCCTTCGGATGGTGTGCCATGATCACACTTCAGTCCGACCCAGGGATGAACAAACTGTAAGAGCTGATGCTTCAACAGGTAATATATATTCAGGAATAATTTATATTTTTTGCAGAACACATAGCAATAAATATGTTTTCACAGTTTTGGAATTTAATAAACAAATTGTTTTTTGCAATATGTATAATTTTTCATTTTACACCGTGTTTTTGCATTCATTCAAAATCTTCTGATATACTATAGCCTCAAAGTTGACACTAAAAGAAGAAACAATATTGCAAATATTTCAAATTATTAGATACATCACTAAGGTTATATCCAAGATTTGAGGGTTTGACATTTGTGAAAATATAAATTTGTTTAATGGAAACCGTACCTTAGAGAATATGTAAAAATCTATGAAATAAACATAAATTCATATTTAAAACTAATAATTTTAAATATTTCATTCACAAAATTATTGTGCATTTGCCTGAGAGTTTATGATTAGGGGAAAAAACCAGTATAAAATTTTTGAAGTCATATCCTCTATGACCTCCTATTGCATGCACTATGTGAAAATATGGTAGAAAAATGTTTTCTTTGATTTTTTTTTACTTGAATAGGTCTATTTTTCATTAAAAATATGTTTTTAGGAAATATATTTTGGCAAGTTATAAATGGATACGTTATCTAGAAGTAACATTGTTCAATTGAAGAAACAACAAAAATAATTCCATGGTTTATAATAGACTGTTATCTGGAAGTAAGAGCATTCAGTTAGAGAACTGAAACATTTGTATAAGTGTTAAGCAATAAAGATAGATTTTGAACTGGTATATTTAAGTGTTTTACACTCACAAAAAAGAAACCTATCATTCTATAGGTATTTAAAGAATTTGTAGCATTCTGCTTTGTTAAAACCAAGTTGGAATTGCTGAAAGGTACTTGCTGGCTGTGAATGTTAACTTCAGCTATAAAGACACTGCTAGTGTTTTGAATACATTATTGGTGCTGCTTAACCTGAGACTCCTTACGCTTATCATCCAAAAATTCATCTATTTACATGACCTTCATCAACTGATAAAATTATATTCACAATCTTCTTAAGCTGAAAAAGGTAAAATTTAATTAAATTATGTTAACATCATACTTATCCATTCATAAATAGCCTAGAATATATCAAATATATTCAGGTAATTTTTCTATATTTTTGTGTAGGTACTCTGGGTCTAGTTAGCTTCTGCATTGTAAACAGAATGTACAAAGGTTATAAACATATGCTAATCTTTTTGCTTAAAGTTATATACTACAACCACTGTCCCCTAGAAGCTGATTTATGTTTGTCTGTGTCTATTTCCTGGTGTGGGATAAGGTTGTTTCAAGAGATGATATAGACACTTGTGCAAATTAGTATGAGGGTTTTCTCTCTTGTATATGTTATTTGGGATAGTTGTTGATGTAAATTTAGTGACTGTGGGCTATTGCACTAATATCTTAATCTGACTTGAATGTGTGACATTTTGTTATTCTTACTTATGTTTTATCAAACACAGGCTGGCCAGTAGGTAAAATGGAGAAACACTGCTTTAAATAAAGATTTCTTTCACTCTTATAGGTTGTTCTTTGTGTTTAACATATCTTATTGCATAACATCTTCTGAAGTGTATTTTGCAAATACTTGATTCTAACCTGTCACACATCAGATGTATTTTGTCGCCATGACCATGGGATTTGCTTATTGCAGGGTTTCTTTAGAATGTACTTTTTTTATATATATAAATCTCTGATATTGTAAGTTTCAAAAATCATGTTTGATATGAAGGGTACTTTAGAGGAAGAAGTTGTTGTTTCAAGTGAGGACTTGATCACAAAATGTTGGAAGAACTAGGAGACCCTTTCATAGATGGAGAATTTTCACCAGTTATTGTGAGAATTATGTCCACATTCTAGAGCTACAATTGGGAATGAGAGGTTTATAGGTAGCTAGAACTTAAGCAGCTGCTAATACATGACCTTCTAATGGTCACTTTTTTATACAGAAGCATAGAGTAAAGTCATAGTGGCATTGAGCAGCCTGAATGTCTCAAGACTTGTTGGGGTGGTGTCTCAAGAGACATCAAAGTGCTCATAAAGAAGATTAAGCATTGCAAGGCATTGGTTTAAGTCACTTGTAGTCAAGGAGATTGACAAGATGCTCATGGTAGGAGAAATATGACACAAAACCTGTGATAGCATCTGATGGAGCAACTAGTGTCTCATCATGATTCAGCAGGTCTTTGAGTTGGTCAGGAGTCTTCTCAGACAGTGTGCCTAGATTGCCTTCAGTGAATGAAGTCAAGGCAGAATGTGATGATGACATATCCCTACACGTTATGCCATTCTACTCCAAACTTTACCCAAAGATGTCACATTTTTCACAATGTACGTTTATGGACTTTAGGAAGAATATGAAAACTTCCCTCAAATGTACACAGCATCTCATCTACAAAGAAAAGGAGAATCTGATAGCAAGTACCTGTCTGCACCACCATTTAATAATGTGGTTCTATTGAACAGGTAAACCAATCAATGTTGATGGATATGAATATGGATAATTTGGACCATTTCCTTAAGCAAGTTGCTGCTTGTAATGGATAAACTCGGGGATAGGCATTGTAACACTTAATGCTGAGTCTTCATGGTCCCAAACTCAAGGCCATAGGGCACTTGGATGAGGAGCAACTTGAAAGTTGGTAATGGGTTTTGCCATAGATTCAGCTTTGTGGAGAACAGAGTAATCCATGGTGCCAATTTCAAAACCTGAGGCAAGGGCCCTACAATAATTTGACTGCTTATGATTACAATTTAAGGTAGGCCTTACCAATCATGTCTCTTACATATTGTGATGAGATAAATATAAACAAGATTATAAAAGTGCTTCTTAGTGACCTCAGGTAGTTTCCATAGTAATGTAGTTGAATCACATGCTGAAGCAGAGGAAGAAGCCAGTGTCAGTGATCTTATTCCTTTTAACTTGTTATTCCCACTTCAGAATTTAATAATTGAAAACAATTGCCACTGACTGAATACTTTTTGTTACTTGTATAAGAGAAGACTTCTTAATACTTACATGGCATTATACAAATGGTAGAGTGTAACTAAAGAGAGAGAGTTAGTAGTCATTCAAGTTCTCAATCAACAGTTACAGTTATTGTAGCTTTACAAGATTTTGCATATTTAAAACAAGCCAGAACTTAACATTAAATTTATATTGATAAAATTTGAAATATAAGTCATATTCTATATATCACCTTAAAATCAATGTTATAGTCTTGTTAGAATAAAAATTAGTTTGTTTTGGGTTGCCATGTAAATCAGTTTGGTGTTAAACTGTCAAACTTAGGTGGTCACTTATTTATAATCTTAGAACTTCTTACTTTACTCTGTAAAATCTTAAATATTTACAAAAATATGCTGTCCTGTGTACAAATAT
>NW_013669251.1:72058-92056 GCF_000517525.1 Limulus polyphemus
TCAGATATCACAGTTAATAGTTTAGATAATTGAATGCCTAATAATGTGCTGATCTGCACATCAGATATCACAGTTAATAGTTTAGATAATTGAATGCCTAATAATGTGCTGATCTGCACATCAGATATCACAGTTAAGAGTTTAGATTATTGAATGCCTAATAATGTGCTGATCTGCACATCAGATATCACAGTTAATAGTTTAGATAATTGAATGACTAATAATGTGCTGACCTACACATCAAAGCTCATAATCTGTATATTTTAAACTATAGAATACCTAATAATGTGCTGACTTGTACATCAGAGTTCACAACTTGTATGTTTTAAACTATAGAATACCTAATAATGTGCTGACCTGTACATCAGAGTTCACAACTTGTATATTTTAAACTATAGAATACCTAATAATGTGCTGACTTGTACATCAGAGTTCACAACTTGTATGTTTTAAACTATAGAATACCTAATAATGTGCTGACCTGTACATCAAAGTACAAAACTTGTGATTTAGACTGCAGCATGTCTAAGAAATTATTGTACATGGTTGGTACAGTTACCATTTGGTATTATAACTTGTCATTTTTCTATATTTTTGAGCATATGATAATTGATTAGTTAGTTGTTAAAAGTTAAGAGGTTTGAACAGTAGGATCCTAATATCAGAGGTTTTCTTGTGAGATATTTATCATGTTTTTTTTTCAAATTATTCAGTAGAGTCATTGTTCAATCAAGATCAAGACAGTGACTTCCAGAGACTCTTAGAGGCCATCTATAAGGAAACTAGTTGTCATGTTCTCAAGTCTATGTTTGCTCACTACAAGTTCACTGATCATTTACTTGTACGTGGTTTTCTAAGTATGGTTTCTTTAAGTAGATTATCAAATATTTAAGAAAATCTTATATAAAGAAAAATGTCCTTGGGTATGAAAAATAAAACTTATAAAAACATAAATCTTGTCTTTACTGTGTTTAGAAACAGTTCAGAAGATTAAGAGTGATAAGGCTCCTGGGCTAAATAATATTTACCCAGTAGTTTTGAAAGAAGTTAAGGATTGGATATGTGAGCCACTTGCTACTATTTTTACTTCTAAGTCCTTGAATAATAAGCAGATACCAGAAGGTTGGGAGTTGGCTGATGTTCTTTCTCTTTTCAAGGAAGGTGATAAAAATTGTCCCAGTAATTATAGGCCTACTAATGGTGAGAAAACTTTTTGAAAGTCTGATAAAAGACACTTATGAAGTCATTTAACAAAGCTTGAAATTCTGCTGGATAGCCAATATGGTTTCACTAGAGGAAAATCTTGTCTTATAGATCTTTTGACATTCTTTGAAAATGTTACTGCTTATGTAGAACAGGGTACATATGTGTATTTGTATTTTCAGGAAGCATTTCACAAAGTGCCACATATAAAAACTTGTTAAAAAAAAAGTTATCTTTGTAAGTTAATTATGTAATTGTTAATTGTAATGTTAATTATGATAGGTTGGTTCATTTGATAGAAAACTGGCTAGATGGAAGAAAGCAGAGGGCTGTTTTAAATGTAGTTCATTTAAACTGGACTTAATTTCATGAGTGGGGTACCTCAGGGCTCAGTGTTAGGACATTTGCTCTTATTTATTTACATCAATGATATAGATGAAGAAATGGTCAACAGATTATTTAAATTTGCTGATGACATTAAAGTTTTGGATGTTGCTGGCTTTGAGGAGGATGCTACAACTTTTCATAAGGATTTGGATTGTTTGGTGAGTTGAGCAAATAAATGGCAGATGGCTTTTAATTATAATAAATGCAAGGTAGTACATGTGGGATATCACAATTTGAATTACAAGCATAATGTTTATGGGAATAACCTTAACAGTGTTATGGAACAAAAATATCTTGGTGTTCTGGTTGATCAGTCTCATTAGCCATCCAAACAATGTTATGTTGCTGTTAACAGAGCAAATAGGATTTTAGGTTGTATCTACAGAAATATTGAATACAAGACTAAAGAGGTTATAATGTCATTGTATTGGTCATTGAGTAGGCCACATTTTGAGTAATGTGTCCAGTTTTGGGTTTCTTGCCTTAAAAAGGACATTGAATTGTTGGAAAGGGTTCAGAAGAGGGCTACTAGGATGGAAAGATTGTCAGGTTAAGATCTCTGAACTTGTTTTCTCTTGAAAATGGAAGAGTTAGAGGGGATCTGATTGAGGTGTTCAAAATTGTTAAGGGAGTTGATAGTGTAGATGCATCATATTTTTTAATATTGAATCGTGAAAATGGTAAGATTAGGGTACACAGGTATAACTTATGGCAGGGTAGGAGTCAGTTTCAGCTAAGACAGCTTTATTTTTCAAACAGGGTGGTTAGCCTTTGGAATTTGTTGCTATCAGATGTGGTAGCTGCAGTTAATTTAAGGGAAACTTCATAAATATTTGAATGATAAGGGTGAACTTTGAGTTTTTTAATGTTTGGTTTAAGTTAGTAGATAAGACAGCCTAGAAGGACCAAAAGATCCATAGTTTTCTTTTAATGTTATGTTTTTAAAGAACTACATTCATTTCATTGTCAGATTCTGGTTCATTGAATAATCTGTTTTGGAAATTAACAAGTAAACTGTTTTTGACTTATAATGTTGTAGTATAATAAATTTAATTAATTTTTTAGCTATCAATATAACTGCACTTCTTCCTGATATTTATAGGTTTAATGATGTGTTATTTTTCCTGTAGGCTATGAGAAGATATCTACTTTTAGGGCAAGGAGATTTTATTCGTCATTTGATGGATCTTTTACAGTAAGTTTTTTCATTTGTGGCTATAAAGTAAAAACTGATGGGAGTTACATATTAGCAGTTTCTTTACTTTTGTGAAGCTGTGTTAATATCATATATATATATATAAAGTTACACTTCAGTTTTATAATAACTGGTGATTTAGGTCTATGATTTATCTCACCATGTCTACTCTTAAACATATACAACACAAAATGTATACAAGGATTTTGAAATCAAAATGTGTTTTAGGTTTTTGTAATATTTTCTTTAAAATTCTCTCAAAAGGGAAGCATACTTTAAACTTGTAATAAACAAACTGTATACTTTTTTTTATTTCTTGAGAAAAACATTATTCAGATTTTTTTTGTTGAATTATACTTTATTATGAACTTCAAAGAATGGTGAAAAATGACCAAAACAAAAGTATGTCTTGAAAATCCTTAATTATTTGAGAAATACAGTAGAAAAATAATTATGAATTTATCTGTAATGTTTCATAGCAAAATGATGTTCAAGTCTGTGTAATTAAAAAATATATATACGATTATTGGATCTTATTTCAAAGTCTCGTTTATATATCTAAATTGTAGGTAAATTTACCACTAAATCAAATCAGTAAAACTATATTAAATCCACACAGTGAGGAACTACCAAAATCAGCCAACATGCTCTACCTCCACAACCTATCTGGTATACTTGAAAGTGCTATACGTGCCACAAATGCTCAGTTTGACAGTCCTGACATTCTTCAGCGTTTAGATGTACGACTACTGGAGGTAAGAAATAACATTTTGCACCAGAAAAGTAAATCCAAATAATTAACTTAAAACATCACCAGAACTAATTTACAAGTCTTTATTTTAAAGCTCAAAAGGTGGCTTGAATGAGAAATGAAGAAAACTTTATTACAAATATAACATAGTAACAAATGTTCAACATTTTGACAAGATTTTGTCATCATCAAGTGCAATAGTTTACATAAACACAGGAATATATACACACACAGTATGGAACAAGAGGTTGAATAACTGGAGATTACTTAACAGCTGAGTAAAGGTATCTTGGTACCCCAGGGTGTTGATTTAGTGTTAGGTTATTTTGTTCAATTAACATAGTTTCCTTGATTTTTCATTTGTTGATGTTTAGTTCTTTGTTTAAAATTGCAGTTTTTTAATAATTGTTTTTAAATTACGGTGGTGATAAGAATTTGGAGGGTTTTTTATTATGTTCTAAGAATCTGGTTTCCAATTTTCTTACAGTTTTCTGATGTAAAATCCTGGGTAGTTATTACACGTTTTGTTTTTCTTTAACACATTTAAGAGCTTCCCTAGTTTTTATGCTATAAGCATTTCTTCTTACTTTTTAGATTACCACACGTTTTCTACTTGTGTGTTACTTCATGGTTATTTTACAGGCTTCTGTAGGAGACAGTGGGTGGGATGTGTTCAGCTTGGATTACCATGTGGATGGTCCTATAGGCACTGTAAGTACAGAAAAGATCAGAAGCTTGGAAGTCAACTTTACTTTATAACAGAACTGAAACAGTAAAGATAATCAATAAAAATATAGCAGCTTGGGTATTCATCTATTTGAAATTTGTTTTGTTAAAACACAGCTAAAATGTTTAGTTGTTCACGCGTGCTTAGGCTTAATTCTCTTTATCCTAGGTTTTTACTCCTCAGTGTATGAATGCTTATCTTCGCCTTTTCAATGCCCTATGGAGGTCAAAACGAATGGAATACATACTTTCTGGAATGTGGCAGGCTCAAATGACTTACTCTCGTCTCTTGAGAACTCTACCTGGTAATCAAACAATGTTGCCTTAACTACCACTTTAGATATTTAGAAGGTCATTGTTGACATGTTGCCATTTCATTTTAAATTTATATATAGATGAGTTTATATTAATGACTATTTACAGATTTTCTTGTTGTTTTTTTTAACTCTTATAATTTCAGACAAATAGAGACAATGTACTAGTACTATTAGGCTCAATCTAAGATTGCCATGTCTGCTTTGTTGTATCTGTTAAAGCAAAATTGATATGTGATGCTCCTTTTAACCAGTTGATAGATAGACAGCTGACCAATCACAAAATTTCTTTTGAAGCCAAAATTATCTGAACATCTTGAAAGTTGCACGAACTCCTTAAAGTGTAATGAAAGGTTATCAGAGAGGATCAGCATAGAGATAGAATTTAAATCTGTTACCATCTGACCTGATGATGTGCGCTTTTCACCCATTTCTTTAGAGTTAGAATATGCATTTTTCATTTATTGGACATTAGTTGTATATGTGAAATCATTTGGAGAGAGCTAGACACGATCTCGTGAAAGATGGGGGAACAAGAATAGGGCAAAATTCCCAGTTTTTATCAGTGATTAAGGACTTTTTCTTGCAAATTATTTAACGTTATAGATTCTGAAAAGTTATGTTGTACACAGGAGGGCAAAATCATGTGACCAGGGAACTTTTGACACACAAAAAAATCAGAACTGGAGAAATGTTTAGAAAGATAGGCAGAGGTTCATGCATGAACATACATAATATTTCATATCTACCTTTTAAAAGACTCAGTTTGTAAATGATCAGTCAATAATTTGCTTTTGTGGAACCAAATATGTACAAGTATTGCCTCAATATTGCATGAAATAATCATTTTGTATTTTAACTGGTCTGTAATTTTGGCAATTGGAGCATGAGTTAAAGTGGCAAAAGCCCAATATTAATTATCATCTTAGCAGTAAATAATGTAAATATTTAGTGTTCTAAAATGCCCTTTTGTAATCCCTGTTTATAAGTTCTAGGAAAATGTGATACATTTAATAACCAGTTTTAGTGCAATTATTTAAGACTGGTAATAAATGCTGAATAATCCGAAATATAGTTAGTAAGTCTTTTCTAGTGTTCTTTATTTTATCCCAAGATATATTTTCTTCAGGTTTAAAAATACTGAACTTACTGTGATTGTATAAGTATCCTTGGTAATTAATTTATAATTTCACTTCATTTGTTACCTCCACTACCAAAGGTATTTTCACCTGTGTGTATGTTTGTTTGTCAGCAGGATTTATTGAAAACTGTTGAATAAATTCGGACAAAAGTTAGTATACATTTGGACTATGCCCAAACTTAGAAGTGATTAGTTTTTGGAGGGTCATAGTCAAAGGTCAAGATCACAGCAAGGTCACAAAAATAAAAAAAATCCTATCCGTTAACATGGGGACTGATTTTTCACACTTTGTTCTATAACTGAGTCAAAAATTATTGGATTTTCATGAAACTTGGTGGACATATGTAGAATATTATTCTTCATTTTTCTGCCAAAATGGTCCATGTTTCTTGATAACATCGGACATATGGACACATTTTTGTATTTTTTGAGAGCAGTATATGATCAATGCTGCATGTTGGAGGTATGTGCTCTTCTGAGTTCCTCTCTAGTTGCCTAAGCTTTACCTTTGAACAAAGACTAGTAATTGAACTGAATAGGTAACTTAACTCACAAAGTTTTAAATGATGAATAAGATCAGTTCTACTTTACTATTCTTCACCAAAAAGTGATGTCTAACTTAAACTACTCAGTCTTCTTTCAGTCTTCAGTACAAAACTTAAAAACATATGTAGACTACTGTTTGGAAATAAATAAAAACATGTACTCTTTGATTATGGAAATAAGTGTAGGTGTAATGTGCATTGTGTCTTATAAAAATGATTTTGTTATTACAACTTTCAGATATTTTTTTTACCTTTAGGCCATGTCAGAAAAGTATTGTTTGTTTTTGTTTTTTTACTGCACTTGCAAGAGTAACTGTATGATTGATATTTCAAAGCATGAACAATTGACATAATGAAAATAAAACATAAAAAATACTAAAGTAATTAGTTCCCATCAGTTAGGAAAATGTCGGGAAATTTGACTGAATGTGCACAGGGTCAGTCGATTGGATCGACCCTGTATTGGAGAAGTTGCATTGACTATAACTCTGAATTTATTAACTGTATTTTCATAAAATTTGGCAAGCTTTTAGTAAAAATGTACAAGGCTGTTGTGCACAAAAATCACTTGTATTAATAAAGTTTTTGTACTAAAGATATGTCTGTGAAATGACAAAATCAGTTCGACTCTGATAAGTCATAGTGAAACATGATGTTCATGTGAATAATAAAAATATTTCTGTCCATTATACAGTTTGCAAATTGTATTTGCATAACCTCCTAAATGCATATCTAAATTTTTTTTAGTATTGCTATATATTATATCCAGTGTTTTCTCTTTTCTAACACGAACTGTTGCAAAATCAGCATTGTCGGGTAACATGAAAAGCTGATAACTCTGACATCAAATTCTTAATTCTATATTGAATGTCACTCTCTACAAGGCTTAGGCATGCACACTGACCTCTACACATGCACATAGGATTAACAAAATGGTTGGTTTCAGACAATTTTGCCCTAAATATGCCCTATTTATGATATAACTTGTACATTTATACAAAGAAAAATTTCTGAAATATTTAAATTATACCTGAAGACTGTTGGATAGGTCAGTTGGTCATGGAAAATATATTAAGATTAGAGAATTTTATTTTGCTTTATGGATGGAAATTGTGTTATATGTCATTGTTCCAAAAGCACACATCCATGAATATATGGGTAATTTCAAGCTGTTTGATCTACAAAATATGTTTGTTTGTTTTTTTTATTATAGCATGAAGGTAGTTTACAATATAAAACTGTTTCCTCTTCATTATGTCCTGCTCAACTCAGTCAAATGCCATACTTGTGCATCAAGATCAGAGTAAATTTAAATAAGTAACGGGGTTTTGTTATTACAATAAAAATATCTTATTTTAAGGTATACTCAATAATATCATAAAATAAATATGTGTTAAAACAAGTAACTTACAAGCTTAACATTCAGTTTACACTTGCAGTAGGCCTAAAACAGCTTATCGTGTCATTGTCAAGCTTCACCATAATAACATTTTAGTTATAAAAATTCACTTACAGTTGAAAAACATTATTCCAAAAAAGAGTAAAAATATCAACAAATTGAAAAAAAAGTGACAGTGCCATGATAGATTGAAAAACAATTGGATATTGACTTTGGCCATAAAGAAATTGATGTTTTGGTACTTACTGGATGTAATATAATAACTAAAATACAGAGGGCTGAATTGTTCTTATATCTGTAACTCCTACTCTGTGTCCTACAGAGTTATATAGGATGGCAAACTTCAGATTGAATCTGTCTTTCAGCTTGAAGTAAAGAAAGTACTCTAAGAGTGTGTTAGAGGTATAAAATTATACTTCAGTAATAACAGTACATCCAAAAATTAAGTGACTTATTTTTTTCATGTTGTTATGTTCTTTTATGGTATGAAAAAATATCACAGGGTTGTGCATAAAAATTCATTTAAAGGCAGGTAGTTATTTTTAACTTGGAGAGGTGAATTATTGTATTATTTCTTATGATATCTATAAAATAATATCATTCTAAAACATGTGCACATAATAATAATTTTAATATTGCTCTTGTATAAAAAATTAAAACAAATTTAAAAAGGTCTTATTGAGTTTTGAATGCAGTTGCACAATAGTTGTGCAAGTCTACCATTAATGTCACCACATATGAAGAAGTATTTATACTAAAAGCTGATTTTTGTATATATATATATATATATATTAATGTATATAACGTTTTTCATCTGTATTTAATTTTAAAATAGCTCTTATGAAACATTTCATTCTAGGGGTACTTCCTATTTTGCACTACTGTCACTTCATCCTCTCTGAGATGGTTCATTTTGTTCAACAAGTACAGTACTACATTACTTTTGAGGTAGGTCTCACTATTTCATGTTATTCTTTCTATATACAGTACTACATTATCTTTAAACAAGGCTCTAATACCATTGCCACATTATCTTTACTGAGATAGTTCACTTTGTTCAACAGATACATTCTTGCATTTCTTTATAGATATGAACTTCACTGTAACACTGTTCTCATATGTATTTTATTCTGTATTCAGTCAATAAATAATTGTTATGCTGTTTTAAGTATTCTGACATAATAAGAACTTTATCACATGCAATTTTTATATCATTGTTTTGTATATTATAATTCTAATTGTTATAGGTAATGGAATGTTCCTGGGCTGAGCTACAACAAAAAGTTGTATCTGCAGATGACTTGGATCAGCTTATTGCTGCCCATGAAGCATTTTTAGATTGTATAATTACAAGGGCATTATTAGATGAGCAATCAAAGGTCAGATAATGAATTAACTTTATATCTGGTTTGGGCTGTTGTGATGACTTGAGTGTAAGCCACCATGACTTTAAAAGCTAAGATAGAACTTGTAGATATGAAAGTAGATATTTTTATAAATAGGATAATCTATATATATATATACGTGTGTGTAAAGTACCTAAAAACTGTTTATTAGAATACTTAAAGAGGTGTGTGTACAACTTGTTTTGGAAGTTGGGAATATGGAGGCATTTCAGGTGATTTGCATGATTTTTATCGCGTCAATACAATCTGGTGATGTGGGAATTTAGGTGTGTTGATGCACAGCAGTGAAAAATGGCTCATGTTATGACTTGAGTCTGATGCAAAATCCTGATATCTGATTGTAGATTTTGGTTTACCTCTGGATTAATGGAATCCATAGCTTGCTTGTTTATGGTTCTTGGTATTGCTTGAATGCTGATTTTTTGTTTCTCATATGTAGAACTTCTATTGTCTTTTGAGCTTTCCAATTTATTTCTTGATTAGTAATTTTGCAGTTCTACAAATCTATGGCATTGGCTACATGTTCTGCAGTAATAAAAGTGTTAGGAATGAAAATTTTCCACCAACTGGCAAATTTCCAACTTTTTAATTCCACCCAGAGTTGTCCATGAGGATTGCAATAATCTGAGGGGAAAGTTTGTGCTGGGTAATGCTTTATTGCCTATTTTATTATTCTAATAACACACTCAAAAATATGCCCAAAGTTAAGCTTTCATAAAGATGTGCTTCCATATTTCAACTCTACACAAAAATAATAATGATTTGTTCTGTACATTTCTGTATCTTGCACATAACTATCGCAATTGTTGATTAATCAATATATAGTTAATACAGTTTCATGATCAAAGTGGCATGTTTGTGTCATGGATTCTTCACATAAAATGTCCATTGAACGTGTTTGTGTCAATTTAATTTAAAGATTGAAAGAATTTTAAAATGATAAAATATGTGTTAAAGCCTGGAAATGAATGATTTGGTTAAAACGAAATTCAGAAATAATGTTTGTTCTTTGGTGTAAACCACAAACAGTGAAGTCAAAACTAGGAGGACTCCTAAAAATATTTGATTTACTAATAAAAGCTTTATGTAGAACATGCAAAAAACTTATAAACTATGCTTCATGGGGATACTTTACAATTTATATACATGAAATTACTAAAAAAACACACACAGCTCTGTTCTTTGCACTAGAATACCTAAAAAGTTGTATGGACTACTCACTTAGGAAGTTGTGAATATGGTAACATGTTAAATAACTTGCATGATTTTTCATCAGATCAGCACAATATTGTGATGTCTGGAGTTATGTTGTTTCACTCGTCTTGACTTAATTATTTTTATTGGGAAATCCTGGTATCTGTTTATAAGATACTTGGGCTCCTTTAAAGATCTTGTTTGACTTATACAAGTAAATCTTAAATAATATTTTATGTTATTTATATGAAGCTAAAGGTAGAGTTAACTTTTAAATATTTTATTTCATGGTAACAACTGGCATGGGTTTAGTGTTTAAAGCACACTTATATTCAGAAAGTTACTGTGTAGTTTCTGTTTGAAAATCAATACATAACTTTGATCCCAATAAATTATTTCCCTAATAAAACGTTTGTTTGGTGGGAAGTATTTTTTTAGTTAACTGAATAATATTATAAAGAAAGTTTTGTTTTCAGCATTTTTCTTGTATCTTCTTAGGATGTAATGACACAGTTATGTGCTATCTATGATTTAATAAGCAAGTTTCAGGATATCCAGACTGAGTTCTGGCAGCAGGGTTTGGATGAGATTGCAGCTAATAAAGCCTTAGAGTCTCAAGTTAATGCAAAAACTGAAATGGTACGTGCAAGAAATAACTTTTTTCATATCATTTTGTATTATGACTGATGTAGTCATGAATTTAACCTTCCATATATAGGTGTATATCACTATTCAGGTATATTCCCATATTTTTTTTTAATTTACTTGCAGGTATTTTGCATGTAGTATGACATTGTTGTTAAACTGAATGTTGAAAGGTAATAAACATGTACTAATCCTTTAGAAATGTAAAGATTGCTTACGAAAAATGCCTAGAAAGTCATATCAGTTTGGCTTTGGCTTTTTGTCTAAACTTCCAGGGGGGGGGAGCAAGCTCATCTTAAGGGGTGGAACAGGTACTTGCACAAATTGATAGGAGTTAAGATTTTGTCTTTCCTTATAAAAGTTATTTTGAAAAGATGGTAATGTATGCAGTGTTAAAAGTTGGTATAACGCACTTTAACATTTTGTGTGATAAAGCATAATTTTTTTTCTTCAGTCTGTGTGGACATAGATTTAAGTTATTATTGTCTTTGCTCCTCACCCAAGCAACCAGAGACCACTCAGTATAGGGTATAGTTTTGAAACATTTGTGAGTATTTTGTTTTACTTCACTTTTGTTTGTGTTTCTTTTACTGTCTGTGTTGGATATACAAGACTGTTTAGTTTAAGCATTATTATTTAGTTTATTTTGTGACTTAATATTTAATAATTGTTTAGTTTTCATGACAGGAGTGTTGAAGGTTAATTGTTTCAAAAGCATCATTGTGACAAATTTCATTACGTAACTCTGTATGAGTCATATGTTGTGTATGCAGTTAGATTGTTCTACTAGGCTTTAGTAATATTATTGACGTCACGTTATTCAAATCTTCGGTATTTTTCTCGTTAACTCAAGTGAGTATTGTTCCATTATAGCATCATGTAGGTTATACAAAGTTCGAGGCCTCAGTGAACAAGGTATGTGTGTGTATATATATATATAGGATGAATAACGAGCGCAAGTTAAGTAAGAGATAGTTAGATAGATCCAAACTGAGTGATTGGCAGTTTAGCTGTGATGGGCAATTTCTAAAGAGGTCAAGTAAAAAAAAAATGTTAAGGTAATGAAAGTAAAGTTAGACTGTATGATTGGTAGTTTAGCCATAAGGGGCAATATTTAAAGTGAGTTTCACAGTTTAACAGAGATAAGGAGAATAATGTGTCTTGTCAAAGGATGTTCTAAAGTAATTGAACCCATCTGTGTGGACTTTGATGAAAAGGAGACAATTAATTAAAGTTAGAGATACAACTGTGGTAACTCACGAAGTAATGTAAGTGAATCTATTGCAGATTGTATGGTAAGAAAGAGAGTAGAGAAAAATAATTTGTCTACCAATTGGATTGTAAAGTAATTGAATCAGCCCGTGTGGACTTTTGACAAGAGAATTATTTAGAGTTTGAGATACAACTGTGATATCTTATAGTGTAAAGAATTTGGAGTACATATGTTTATCTTGTTTTGAATATATTATTTTAAAACAAATGGATTGTGTGCTGTCTGTTTATTTTTCGAATTTATCACCAACAAATCACAGACACCTACTGTATAGAATCCAAGCCCATATACATAAAACCTGACAGTCTGAGTTTGACAATATTCTCTGAAGTACATTTCCAGAACCAACATTTTTTGGATACTTTTAAAGTTATCTGGACAGACATCATTTTACCTGAATTTGATCAGATAGAAAATGTCCTTTCTTCCTATATTAAGCCCTTTTTGAAGTATTAGAAAGTTTGATAATAAATAGTATTTACAAAGAAACAAGTAATATTACTGTACAGTATAGTCCTTTGTGATACAAGCTGTTGTGGAAAAATGTGAATTTAAGCTGGAAATGTAAAAACATAATAAGTTAAGATAATTGTAAGAGGTGTATGGCTTTAAGAAAATAAATTTATAGTAATGTAAACCTCACTATTGATATATTAATGTCCTTGTCTTGGTGTATATAAGCACACAGTATGTTAAGATTTCCTTGTACTACTTTATTATGTGTACTTCATTATCTTTAACACTTAAAAAAAAAGTCTAAATATGCATCTCCAAACATTTTTCAGGGAAAGTGGGGAGTTACAGAAGCAGAACTTGAAGTAAGAAGGCAAAAACAGCTTGAATTTAAGAAGAAAACTGTACCTACAACCAAAGCACAGCTGTGTGTCTTAGCCAGTTCTTATCAGGTGAATTAGAACTAACTGCTTCAAGCTTAATTAATAATGTGAATCAGATGAAAAACAATTATTATTATTATTCAAGTATAAGCTTCATCATGTTAGGTTATAGTCCTTCCATTTTTTGTAAATTGATATCTCATGTTTCAGCTGTACCAAATATATTGTTATCAGTATAAACCTTAAAAAAATATTGGTGAATTAGCAGATGCCTGTTGAAACAATTCAATGGTAATTTTCTTAAAAGTAGTGATAAATAAATATAAAATGTACAGTCAACCCAATCCCTTGGATCATAGCGTATATGCATTATGATTGTCTAGTGGGCTGTTTATAATCAAAGGAGACTGACTGCAATGCACTGTTAGCAAAAATTTTTGGTTTTTCTTGCAATGGGTGCATCCAGCACAATAGAGAACTTAACTTCACTAAGCAGCTGTATATAATACCGTGTAATAATGTGTGTATATATATATATATATAAACTGAACAACAAGTATAGACTCAAACACTTTCCCATTTTATGCATTTTTTTCTGTTCATGCTTCTGTCTTTGAAATATTTCTTTCAATCAGTCAATGGAGGAAGTCCCATTTTTTTCTCACAAAAAAAAAACACTTGTTCATAATATGTTTTTCTCAGATTGACCTTCAGCACGTATAAAGACTGGCGAGTCAATATTGGTATTGAAGTTTTAGGAACTGTAAAAAATAAATAATTTTCCTGTAATGTACTCTTGAAAATAAGCATTTTGTTGTATAATTTTATCTAAGATGAACCAAACCATTCAGGATATACAGAGCATGATGCATAGAAAGCCACAATATTGATATGTAAACATCATCTTGGTTTGCCACTGAAAAATAGCATCAAAGTTATTAACATGCAAAATTGATGACATTCATTGATGATGTTTTGAGCTTTTGTTGAAAAACTTTCATAAACCAACTTGTAATTAGATAAACTCTGATACATTTTATCATATAATTATATTATCAATGTCATAAATTCTGCACATTCGTTGATGTTGTTTTGAACTTTTTGGGGAAGAAATTTCATAAACCAATTTGTAATTAGATAAACTCTGATACATTTTATGATATAATTATTGTTTCAAAAAAACAGCAGTGCATCAAAGTGTAAGTTAATTGTCATAGTAACTGTAAGCTACACATTTAGGTTTCTGTTTACATAGTTGTGATTTATTAATCAAGTAATGCATATCTTGCATCTTAAATTACAATTTATTATATTTTATGATATGGATTTTTATCTGTATCATATAAACATCTACCAAAATTGCTGACAACTGGTTTTCGAGGTTTGTTTTAAACCAGTTTCTTTTAAATGATACTTTTAACCATTTGTGGTTTAATCTGTACTTAGTTCACCTATTGTTATTGATTGCTAACTTTCATTTGTCTTACTTATCCTTGAATGTATAGTGAAAATATTTTAACTTTAGTTGATTCTGTTTATTCGAAAGCATGATAAAGTAGTTCCCACTGATGCTCTTACTTTTTAGTCTGTTTATTTCACGGACGTGGTAAAGATGTTAACTTTTTATTTTAGGACATGATACAGAAGTTTTTCTTGATGTTCTTTTTGTATTTTAAGACATGGTACAGATGTTTTCATTGATGTTATCTTCTGATTTTTGTATTTAGAATATGGCAAAGTTGTTTCTGTTGATGTTAACTTCTGTTTTTTTTTATACTTAGGACATGTTACAGTTTCAGTTTTTGTTTATTTGAGGATATGATACAACAATCTTTGTTGATCTTAACTTTTTTAAGGCATAGTGCAGAAGCTACTACTCATCTTAACTGCTGTTTTATTTTCTGTTTTAGGATATGGTACAGAAGTTTTTATTGATGATTGCTGACCACACTGATCCAAATCTTCGCTTTCTCAGCTTCCGCTTGGACTTCAATGAACATTATAAAAGCCGTAATTCAAGACTCCAGACTTCATTTACTTACCAGCATAGACGACGATATGTTAAATAGCTTTCTTTTTAGACTTTATACACTACAATGCAGAATTAACATAACGTTGATCAATGTTGTATTCCTGGTGGCTTGCAAGAAACCATTATAGGAATTATTATTACATGTGCTTATGTTTAATTGGTTGCTTGAACTTTTAAAAAACTATTCTTGTCTGAGAATTACATTCTGTTTCATGTATTATCTCTCATCTTCACTGCTGTCAGACTTAAACTGCAGTATCATTGAAAATTCAGAAACTATAAAATTTTATATTTCTTTGAAAACGTAATTTAACTCCATGAAGTATGTTATTAATAATTTGATCAAGTGGACATTTTTTTGTGGTGTACTTGTATTTTTTTAATATATACGTTTGTAACTCTGCTGTTTTTACATTCCACATTAATAAAGAAATTCAAGTGTGAACAATTTGCTAAACCTATGCATAAAAACTAAACTAAAATACAGTTGTGATTACCACAGTAAAAACATGAGGGATTTTGTTCTCTGTATATTCTGTTGGGAATAATGTTTTGAGATAATATTGTCTTGCTGAACATTTGATGTTGTGAATCAAGTGTGAACAATTTGCTAAACCTATGCATAAAAACTAAACTAAAATACAGTTGTGATTACCACAGTAAACACATGAGGGATTTTGTTCTCTGTATATTCTGTTGGAGCACTGTAATAATGTTTTGAGATAATATTGTCTTGCTGAACATTTGCTGTTGTGAATTGTTTATCCATTGTCTTCTCTTTTTATATTTATCAGCTGTCAAGAATTAATTTGTGCTACAGTATATACCTGCTGATATTTTAAACAGCAGTTTAATTACATTCAGAAAATCAAACTTTAATGTCAGTATACAGTTACATAAAACAGGTGAAACTACTGGAATGTTTTAAATCAGTTATAGCAAGGATAATTTTACAATCACACAAAATAGGCCAGTGGTGTGTTGCATATAAAGTTTTACAATTACATTTAAAAGTCAATGGTGTGATATACCTTGAGAAGTTTATTACAATTAACTGAAAGAACCATTGGTGTGTTATAGCAAGGAGAGTGTTATAATTACCTTGGAATGCTGTGACATATCGTAATTCTGTAATTTTGATCAGTACAAAACAGTTTTACATTGTTAAGTGTCAATAGTGTCCAATAAGTGATATTAGTGTTATTTTTTATATTTATGTTTAAAATATCTTCATTAGTCCTGTTTTTGTGTATATGTTGGAATAACAACATTTTTTCTTAGGAAAAAAACAACAAAAGTTGCCATATGTAAAAAAAAATATTTTTATCATTTTATTCTTATGAAATTTCAAAATACATTCCTGTCATCAGGGAGACTGTACATTATTATGTTTGTGATGAAAACTAGAGTCTGTTGTGGCAATGGAATTATGATCATATAGACCGTGGAACCATGTAAAATGCAAATTTTAGACTTTATTAGTAAATTTCTAATGGTGCAAGCTTTTTAAGGCTGTTTTGAACACATCATCTATTCTACAGTGCAGCTTTAAAAAGAAAATGATTCTCAAACTTATGTGGTGTGAAAAATAGTGAAAATTGTCCACATGGCTGTTCAGTTAATATGAATAAAAATGGAATTAGGTTAATCCCAAGATATACAGTGCATTTCAGATGCATGTATTGAATGTGATGATTAATTTTTTTTTTGCTTTAAAATAATGCAGGTTCCTCCGTTCATTTAAGAAAAACCTAATACGCTGAAAATGTTTTATATTATATTAAATCGGTTTCTAAATATCTGTGAATTTTACTAATTTTGAGCCTTTGAAGTAGTTATACATAATGTGTATAGTTAGTTTATACGGACTATCAGACGAAAGTGTAGAAAGAGAAATGTGAGATACGTCATCTATATTACATAATGTATACAGTAGACTTACCTTCAATAATATAGTGAACAGTTAATTTATACAACATTTAATCTTTGAAATACTTTTATAGTATGTGATGTAAGATTGCTCTGCTTGTTTTTTGTTTCAATTATGTTATAAAAATCTGTGTAACACAGCTTATTTGCATATTAAAGATGATATATGAACAGGATGGAGATTTTTAAAAAATGTTACATTGTAAAGTCTTCTAATAACTCACTCAGACCATAAGCTGTCTGATTAATAATAATACGAGTGATAAAGCTAAAGTAAAGGAAGGACTTGTGGATAAATATTTCTATGCTATATTTGGTTTTTAAGAACTATTGATCTCTTAATTTTTTCTGTGATGATCTTAGGTTGAGAATTTTGTTTATTATTTATGCAAAGTTGTTTTGGAAAAAAACTAATTTTTTTTTTTTCAGATAATTATAACTTACAACATATACTCAACAGAAGAATACAGAACAGCTATTGCAGAATCTTATTATTAAAAGTTTCAAAATTAGTGGCTTAAGTATATTTAACATCATATGGAAATGTTAGATTATTTATTCAAGTGAGTAATTTTAAAAAAGTTTTGTGAATTTTGGCCCAAGTGCTTTAATTTTGCTTAAATTCTCACTGAAAATTCGAAAGTTAAGAAATGTTGGGACTTGTTCTATGAGAAGGCATGAATGAAATGAGCATTGTTAAAATGCTGAAAAAGGAATGCATAAGTCTTTTATCATGAATTTACAGTAGTATGTGTTTTATGGAAGCATGGGAGATTTTTTTTTAGACAACAATGAATGCTGGTTTTGATAGGTAATGCTAACGTTTGTAATCTATACAACAGTCAGGTCAAATTGATTTCATTTGTAAGTAAAATATAAACCGTTTCTCATTATTTCCTTAGACTTTTGTTGCATTGTCTGTTGTATAATGTAGTTCTAATGGCAATGAATATGTCATAATCTTGTAAATATATTTTATTTTACATAATGGTACTGTTATTGTTGTGCAGAAACAAAGCTTCTATGTATTAATATTCTGGCTATTTGATATGTATATACACTGATTAAGTAGTTGTGTAATAGAGAATTTTCAGATTTAAGGTTAGTTGTCACTAAAAACTCCAGGGGTGACAGCTACATATGTGTACAAAAATAAGTTTGAGTAATAGGATTTTAATATAAAATAATAAGTAAGTAATATTTTAATGGTGCTCTCTCTGTGTGATGTAATGTGCTGCTCTGTATGCCTTGATCTAATCTCTTGATAGGCTGTAATAGCAAGTCCAAAACATTTAATGTACAGTTTGGCTTCTTTCTGTAGCCATGTTATCTTATTACTACTACAGTGACTATGGTGAGGTGTCATTTATTCTGTGCTACTTTATCTGCACAGTGAATATATTATTTATGGTAGATATGGTGTTAGATCACTACCATTCACTGTAGGTGAGGAACCTTACTCAGGAAACAGTTGCCTTTCCTGTTTCAAACAAAAGTCTATTTGCATATTAAAACATGTTTGATTAGAAGTTTAAAAGTAGATTAAGGGTAAAACATTTTTGCTTGTTAGAATTTTAAAATAATCTAGAAAAGTGTTCCTTTCTTAATTTGTAACCACATTATTAGTAAGTCGATTATTTTATTTGAAACAAAACACATGATGAGAGAAACTAGAATATTAGCAAAACAATTTTAAGAATTACAAAACGTTTACAGTGTATTTTGGTTAATATATCAGTTTGAGTTTATTTAGGTTTTAATCCTTATTTATTTTATTGTTATTTTATCTTCTTTTTGTTTTTTTATTTACATTGTACAGCTAATGAAATTCGTTTCAATATGACCAGTATAATCTAATTTTGTTGAATGTTTGTATTAGGTAGGAATTGTTTACCTGGAAAGTGATACATTTATTACATATTTTGGTTTTATCTAGTCTTAGTTGAAACTGTTTATATATATATTTACAATGAAGTTTTACAGGAATGTAGTGAATTTGCAGTATAATTTCAAAAATTACTTTTTCTTTGTAAGATATTGAGCAAAAAAGAAAGTTATACTGCTATTTTATTTGTTACTTGACAAATGAGTTCTAAGAATGAGGTACTATTTTGTAGGTTTTAAAGTATTTTCAGATCATTCTTTCGGTCCCATGACTGTTTCAAGTTACACTTGGTGATATTTTATTTTGATTCATAAGAGCCTACTGCTTTCTATTGATTTAGTTTTGTTGAATTTGTTTTTTTCTGATTAAACATGGTTCATAATGGATATATATGTGTGTGTGTGTGAAGAAAACAAGAAGGTCATAAGGCTGAATGAAAAGTCCATACATCTAATGTTGTTTATCAGTGTATATATATATATTATTTTTTTTTTAAAGGGAACTGAAACAGATTTAAGGCCTATAAGCATACGATTGTTTAATTTTTGCCAGATTATTTTGTGTAAAGGTATTTTTGTAAGGATAAATTTTGTGCTTTAACAAACCTTAATCATTTTAAAAGCAATTTAAAAATGATTACTTATGTTTTATTGCAGATACAGTAAATAAAATTTTTTTCTTTAACATTTATCTAATGGAGTTTAATAAAATAGCAACTTGCTGTTCTTTGCAGCTATATTTTTATTTTTACGTTATTCTTTTCTTCAAACCTTTTTTATCAAACCTTCAGACATTTTTTAAGTTTAAGCACTAATTACCGAAAATTTATTTTTTAAATGTCAATTAACTTTTCCATGTAGCCATATTTTTTAATATTAAATTTTATGTTATAGAATTGATTCAGGTCTTTGAAGTTTAAAATTTGTTCTCTGGAAGATGCTCTAAAATTCTCTAAATGTGAGTAGTATGTTGAGATTAATGAACAGTGGTGAAATGTTTTTGTTAATGTTTCATGCTTCTGTGTATGGATGTGAATAGTGTGCTGAGATTATCAAACACTAATGAAGTTTTTGTTAATGTTTCATGCTTCTGTGTATGGATGTGAATAGTGTGCTGAGATTATCAAACACTAATGAA
>NW_013669251.1:92594-102690 GCF_000517525.1 Limulus polyphemus
GTGGGTGGATGCAAGTATTATGCTGAGATTATCAAACACTAATGAAGTTTTTATTAACATTGCATGATTCAGTGGGTGGATGCAAGTATTATGCTGAGATTATCAAACACTAATGAAGTTTTTATTAACATTGCATGATTCAGTGGGTGGATGCAAGTATTATGCTGAGATTATCAAACACTAATGAAGTTTTTATTAACATTGCATGATTCAGTGGGTGGATGCAAGTATTATGTTGAGATTATCAAATTTTGATAAAAGTTTAGAAAAAACAACTTTTACACTACAGACAAATATAAAAGAATTTTTTTTTTAAATTTCAAACAATGTTTTGCCTTTGCAGCTTCATCACAGATAATATACACAATGTTTGATATTAGATATTTAGTTTTGTTTAATTTGGTTTATTTTTTGATTAAACATGGTCCTTAATGGACATTTATGTGTATGAAGAAAATAAAAACTATTAAATTCTAATATCAAACAGTTGTGTATATTAACCCTGATGAAGCCGTAAAGGCATAACATTGGTTGAAATAAAAATATATTCTTTTATATTTATCTAGAGTGTAAAGGTAGTTTTTCATAAACTTTTATCAAAATGTATAAATCCCTCCAGTATACACTACAAATTTTGAGATTATAAAACACAGATGAAATCTTTTGTTAACATTGCATGCTTCTGTGTGTGGATGGAAGTAGTATTTTGGAATATAAAACACAGATGAAATCTTTTGTTAACATTGCATGCTTCAGTGTGTGGATGGAAGTAGTATTTTGAGATTATAAAACATGAAATCTTTTGTTAGCATTGCATGCTTCTGTGTGTGGATGGAAGTAGTATTTTGGAATATAAAACACAGATGAAATCTTTTGTTAACATTGCATGCTTCAGTGTGTGGATGGAAGTAGTATTTTGAGATTATAAAACTGATGAAATCTTTTGTTAACATTGCATGCCTCTGTGTATGGATGCGAGTAGTAAGATGAGATTATTAAACAGTGTTTAAGTGTTTTGTTAATGTACGTTTCTGTAGAAGTAATGAAAAATTTCATAGGAAGTTGGATTAGATGCTTGTATGAGTTATGCACGTTATGTAGTCATATAAATAAAATTGAGAGCACAGATTGTATAAAATGCATGGCATCATTCAAGTAATCTCTTACATTTTTTTTCCTTGAGGTTAGTATTGTTTCTAATAATTAATGAACAACCTATCTATAAATGTTTACAATGTATTTGGCTACTAAGTAAATATATTACACCCAAACTTGAAAAAAATCTATGAAAATAAAAAAAACAACACTTGAAATCCATGTTTGGCTGTAATGCTAGTTCAATGTTAAAAACATTTAATTCTGTAAAAAGAAAAGTATATGAATGCTATGGTTTCATCACATTTCTTAAACTTTGCAAAAAACAACTGCTACCCCTAATTTCCAATTTTTTCCTACATTGTTAATTAAAGTAGCTCATATCACTGCTTTCCTGGTTGTTCTCTCATATACAGTAATAAAATAATTCATACTATTATTTTCCTTGCTTCTATTTATTCTTATACAACTGTTACTAAACCATTTATTTCCTAGTTTTCATTCTCTCTGTTGTTAAAAAGAACTTGTAACAAAGTTCTTAGTTTTCATTTGATCTCTCATACTTTTGTTAAAATGGTTTCCTGTCTCTTATTCGATTTGAAAATATATAGAAATACTGAGCTACCAACAGCAATTTTTATTGAAAAAAAGTTAGTCATATGACTATATTATGTTAAATTAGTTTACATACAGTTGCTTTGATATGTATTTGATTAAACACAGAAGTGTTTCTATAATCTGTTCATCGTAACACTGTACATTCTTAAGTTTAATAAATTATTATAAGTCATGTCTTTGAAGGTATTTTGATTATACATGTTATAACGTTCTGAAGAATTTGACTTGGGACATTAAGATTTGCTTAAGGTTATAATATACACATGTAGCAGAAAAATTTAACACACACACTAGAGCACCAACAATTTGAGCTATTAAAATCAAATTCCATCTAAAAATGCCCTCCAGGAATCTTGTATTCCCAGAAACTAAAGAAAATTGGTACATTTTATAAAACATAAAATTTTTTTACTTGATTCACTTGTTGCATATTTTATTGCAAAATATAGCCCTACAGACCACATATCATTGAATTTAGCATAACAACTCTTCAGCAAATTATTAATAAATAGGCCTTGAGAATAGAAATAATAGGTGCATCAAGATTGGTTTTATGGTAAGCAAATTTTTAAGTTTTATGAAAATTGTACACACAACATTTTATGTGGTTTTTTTTGTCTTCCTACAAAGCTGACTTTTATACACCTAATTTTTCTACATAGTTGTAGATGTTTGCATCCAGCTATATTCTCTCCACCACAATTGTGCTTAATCATAATAAAACTTTTAACTGGTAAACTGTGATATTTGTTATGAATGGGATGATCTCTAGATGTCATAGGAGGATAATTCATAATGTTATGCCAATATTAGTGGAAAGTAGAGATCATATGACATCTTACAAAGTTAAAAAAAGAGGAATTCAAGAGAGAAATGTGCATATAAAGGATGTGAAGACTGTATGGAAATTTAGGATATTTTACAGATAGCACATTATTGTATTTCAGTTCAAAGTTGACTTCCATCAACAATGTACTTACAGTACTACCTTAGATGGTAATGTGGTACATGTTATTGCATTTCAGTTTGAAAGTAGACTTCCAACAATAATGTGAATATGCATTATTGTGCATGAAGAATTATGGACTGAACACCATGTTAAAATATAAAGGTTTTATTGAACAACAAAGTTTATAGTTTTTGAAAACTTGCTCGCAGCAGTAAACTGAGAAAATATTCACACACACACAACAATATGAGTGTGAATCTTTGCTTGGTAAGCATGGTGAGGTATCACTGACACATGTTCAGTAGCCAATCAGGCAAGTTGAAATAATATGATTAACAGATATTATTAGATTTTGGTTACAAATTTGAAGTTTTTAGCTAGAGCCAAAGTACAGTATCTGGGGGAAAAGACACAAGACTGGCAAGTTGGCCATTTTTTGTAAAACCAAATTGGAGAATTTTATCCTCATTTTTTTTTAATTGTTGAGACCTCAGAAAAATATTTAATCTTTTCAGAAGTTCACAGCAATAAAATTTTAATCTTTACTTAAATTTTTCTTCCATCAATCCCTATTTAATGCAGTAGCAAATTATTAATATTCAAAGATAGTCATGGTTTCACTCTAATTCCAATCAATGGCAGAGTTTATGAGCAATTAATGCTATATAAAATGTAATACACTTTAAAACAACACTTGTGAACTGTCAGTCAAAGCTTTGGCATAGCAACAGTGGTCTGAGTATTCTACTTGCATTGATATCAGTATGAAAAGTTTTGATCTTGTTTCTAATTTAAGTTTCAACATATGTAGCAAGCAATTGAATCTGAGGGTCAGTCACAAGTTGTTCACTCTAGAGTCAACCATCTCCCAGAATGGTAACAAAACTGTAAGCAGTTTACTATAATGGGTGAAATATAGCAAATCTTGGGAAGGAAAATATGTGTGGGTTACAAAAACTGCAGATGATTCAGAAAATGCATTTTTTAAACTTTGCTGTGCCAGTCACACTAAAACCGAAAGCATCAGCTCTCAATGCAAACCTTTACCAGTAACATGCACACTAAGGCTGGATGATGAAGTGAAGTTAGCTAGAATTAGCAGTTTGAAATGTTTGCTCAGCTTAGCAGCAGTTGCCACAGCTGATCACTTCAGAGTAATTATTTCCTGAAAAGGAATGGAAGCAACCTCGTGAAAATCAAACTGTACCAAACAAAATTCATTAAATTGATCAGTGCAGTAATTTCTCATGCACTCATGGAAAGCCTAGTCAGTGATAACAGATGGTAGATGAGTGAAGATGCAAAAACTGTTACAGCATTTGTTGTCCTTGAGCCTGTGATTGATGCCACTGGAGAGGTTATCTTCAGTATGCTGAAAAGCAGCCTAAACAGCATGAGTCTGAAATTGACAGATTACAAAAAGTGACTAACACTTTGGATAGTATGAAGCAGAGTCATCTACAACATCTGGATGAACTGGGAATTACTGAAGGCTAACTACATATGAGCAGAACAGGCCAGTGTTCTGGATGCGTGATACAGTGCATGTTTAATGCTCAAACTATTGAGATCCAGCAATCCTGTTTGGCCTTTTATCAGTGTAACTACAATAACATGGCAACCCCATTTATCACTTGTAATATCACCTCAAGTTGGAAGTATACTTAAGAGGCTGTAAATAATAAAAAAATCTTCAATGCTTTATTCTGTAACATGTGGTCATTTAAAATTTCTTTTAAGTTGTATCATAGTTTTCAGTTGCTTAAATAAGTAAAGTGGATTTTTTTGGTAGCTCACATGCTAGTCAAAGTATGCCAGGAAAGTGCAAATTCCATCCAGTATGGCTGGATATCAATTTGGTTACAAGAACACCTGCAAAATACCTTGCATGATGCAAAGTTTGGATGAAAAAAGTGGATGGTGATGGAGAAGTTAATTTTTACTTGTATTTCTCTGTACATGTTATTACTAGAAAGTTTTGTACAGGTGTTACTGCATTTTTTATAAAATATGATAAAACATTATTTGTTTAATTTTGGTAGAATACATGTTCAGTTAAAATCAGTAAATTTTGCCCATTAGCCTGTGTAAACCATATGTATTTTGTTTTCATCATTAAAAAATTCCGTAATTCATTTTACTGCACACAGAGATGAAAACTATGTATGATACTTGGACAAAGGTAATAATTATTAGAAAGAAAATAACAAATGATTATGCTATGCACAGTTTATTAACTCCTTTCTTAAAAATAATCTCAATATTCCAAGGCAATGTTTAATTTTTTTCTATAAAAAAATACATTCTGTAGATTATTGCTAGTTTGATTTTTTGTATTGATTCTAATTAGACATAAATTCAAAATAGTTACTCTGACATAATGATTGGATTATGAAAAAAAAAACTTTTACATATGATGTACTTTGGCACTATATTACCTGATTAACTAATCTATTTTACTTTTTTTAGACAATGGTGATGATAAAAATGAATACAAGTATTAAAGTCCAATAAATTCAAGAATAAAAAAATTAGCTTTTCACGTATTTTTTTAAAATTTGCATGAATTTGCTGTAATCTCTTATGTAATCCCTATAATATTCTAAAATACAAAATTTTCAAGTTCTCTTCAAAGGCTGTCCAGTTTTTTTGGTGAAGTCTTCCCATCCTCCACTATATGTACGAGCTCTGAGGGATGAAAAGGGTATTAACAGCCATGGAAACAAAGATTTTCTTAAGTACAATATACTTCAAGGTTTACTGTATTTTAATTACTCAACAAATCAAGTAAAATGTATAACATCTTTGAAAAATTATCCAAAATTTCTGCTATTTACAGATATAAATCAGTTTGGAAAACTGATATAATTCAAAAAGTCATTATAAAATGTATGATAAAAATAATTCAACTCACATAACTTTATAGAAACATATGCATAAAAATAAAAATATTTGGCTAAATAAATGCTCTAGAATATCTTAATTAAATCAACATTATGCTTTTAAATAATTCAACTCAAACAACTTTATAGAAACATATGCATAAAAATAAAAATATTTGGCTAAATAAATGCTCTAGAATATCTTAATTAAATCAACATTATGCTTTTTTAATACACATTCTAATACCTGAATATTAATAACAAATATTTTATTGTGCAAACCTATTAAATTTTTTCCTTTCTCTATCTTTGATAAAGAGAAACATTAAAATTGCAAAATAGTAAAAATGTAATTAAAATACGTGAAAAACACAACAATATATAAATTATGGCAATTTCTTTTCAATAACTTCACATGAAAAGCAACAAGTTTAACCTAAAAAAAAAGAACTACTTGGTTTTAAGATGCTTCTATAGTATTTGGGTTTAAAGATGATGCTAATGTAATGCACCCTAGTCTATTTAACACTTTCAATACATATATATATATATATACCCCATTCTAGAGCATTCTTCTGCGGGAGTTTGAAATGTTGTACTACCATTAAGAAAGAGTGTTCCCAAAGTTTACCAGTTGTTTTAGATAAGTAATGAAATATCAAAACATGCATTTTTTTGAATTTTATTGTATATCAAGAATAAACCTGGTACTGGGAGTCTTATCTATAAATGTTCAAAAACATAGCACTGCTTGGTTTATATAAAAGTACCAGGGCCGTAGGTACTGGTAAGGCCACTTTTTCATGGCATGTATAACTACAACTTATATATCAAAAATTCCTTCTTTTAATTCAATACATTAAATTGTGTATATGCAGTATCTGTAGTTAAAATGGCTGAAGAATCAATCTCATAGCATTAAATTTTCAAAAGCTTTTCTAGGGTGCATGTCCCCAGACCCTCCTAAAAAATGGCATGCAGGCAATGTGCTTTGCACACATCATGTGTTACATTGTTTAGCTATGGCAATGGCCTGACCACTCCAAAATTGCTTCCTATAGCAATGAATACATTTATCATAAAAATTATTACCAGAACAAATATTAAATTATATTAAAATAAGGTACTGCTTGGTTTAAAGATCATTATGCATGTATCCTGATTTGTAAAATACATAATCATCAAATTCTTTCAAAACCAGTTGTTGCTTGGTTTTAGAATGTTGCTACCTGTTTCTGTACTCTCATTAGTAACATTGCAAAGAAGTAGGCATTATTTTATCACTACTTACCACCTAACCTATAAGTGCAGCCAAACTGTCCAGTGACAGTCATTACATACATGTTGTGGTTTTTAAAAGTACACAATAACAACACAAATAAATTATGTCTACATCTTGAAGCTTTATGCTATAGGTCTTTTTTAAATTAATGTATTATAATCAAGCAGCCTGACATAAATTTACCTTGTTGAAGATTTGCAATTTTTTAAATTAAGATGTTAGCATAAAACAACCCCAGTAGGTTTCCATAGTGAATAAGCTGGCAAAGGAATGATGAAACATTTTACTACATGTTTGGTTAGTTAAGTTAGGTCCTCCATGCAACTTTTATTTCTTGTTTTAATTTAGTAACTTCATAGTAGAGATACAGACCTACCAACATTAAATTTTGAAAAATAGTAGTCCCTATCGTGGCAAGGGAAAAACAGCAAAAAATATAAACAGAAATGGCATCACTACTAATTATATATCATTTAATACTTACTAATTACAGTTTACTACTGGTCAAGAGCCCTGTAAGTAGCACTCTTGACTTTCTTTGGGAAATCATCTGTAAATTCTTGGAAGAAATATGGTTTTTGTGCCTCCATCTTCCTTATCAGCACTGTTTGAGGCTAGTTCTTCCTAAAAGAGTCCTGCAATATCCTTGCCAGTTGGGATTAGAAAGTAATGCATTTACTAACTTTTTCTTCTTGTCATCAAAGTATGCCACTACAACAGGGTACAGTTTACCGTCAAAATCATTACTGTCATCAGTGAACAAGTTGAAAACCCTTGTTTTAATGTTACTCATGATTCACTCAGTTGCACTGCTGGCCATTTCTCCAATTACTGCAAAAATGTTTTGGTTCTAGAGCACTGTATCTTTTAGCAATTTCTAAATCCAGAAACATTACAGTAAAACTTTTTGAAGCATGGTCCAAAACCACCAAAGGAAGATTGTGTTCCACAATGATGGAGATGAATAAACATTCTGCTTTATCACATCATTTTCTAGTTTGGTATTAATTGGGTTTTATGAAAAATGAGTCTAGTTTATTAATTCCAGATGCCCTCAAGCAATTCTGCTGGTGTTTAGTAGTGTTGAGATGTTTTTTGATGTCAGTTTCATCACCATGAGCAATGAAGAAATCACAAACACAAATTGTACATCTTGCATTATTCATACCCTTTGAGGATAATATAATGTCATTAAACTTTCTTTAAATTCTCATGCCTAAACTTCTGCTCACTATAAACTTTTCTTTGTTGGAGTCATTGGGGACAAAGCATAACCATGTTTTTCTGCCATTTTCCTCTCAAAAAATGATCAATGCTTACTAATTACACACTTTTTTTAATAGACTATTTCAAGTATTTGTAAGATTGAGGTGCAAAGCACAGAGTAGTGAATTATTTTCAGAAAATTATTGGTAGAAAAAAAGGTTGGTGAAATAATACTAAAATTAGAACAATTACACCTAAATCATAAGAGTTGGCAAGTCTGGAGATATGCAAGATAAATATTATTATTAGTAATGTTATTTCAGCTTCTTTAAATGACAATTTTAAGAATCATCATCCCCTAACATGAATGATGATTGAGATTAGAGATTTTTAACATATCAGTACTATGTATTTACCTGTTGAAGCCAAATTTATCTGCAAGGTGTAGAGCTGCCCTTGCTTTGATAGGTCCAAGACCAAAGAAGACTATGTTTGCATCAAACTGATGTGGTTTGGCAACTCTGTACTTGTTTTCAAAAACATCTTCTGACATCAGTAAAGCATCCTTCACCTGACCCACTTTTTACATATGTATAGAAGAAAATAATTTATAGAAACTGGATGAACATGCACTGTTACTTCAGAAGATTGAATTTTAAATAAACATTCAACATGATTTTAAAAATAGCTTCAAATTATGATTATTTGGTAATGAAAAATATAAGCTTATATTTCTTCATGTTAAAATATTTCCAACTAAGCAAACAGTGATTGAGATTTATAACATATCAGTACCAAATGACAATGTTATCCTATATCCAAACAACAGTAAGTATAACTACAACCTGAAAAAGGCACAACACAGAAACCAAAATGTAACCCACTTTTTCTTTCTGGACAGATATAGTCAATAAAAATCTTCAAATACATAGTCTACTCAGCTTAATCTACTCTAAACCAAATAATATTAGCTGTCTTTCCCTGCATGACTCAGCTCCCATAATCAACATAAAAAATAAATTAAGAAACTAGACAAAAATGTGAATATTGATCAGAAATTTCTCTAAAAATGTTATACTCAAAAAGCTTAAAGATTCATAGCTTCTACTCAAACTTTACTTAACTTTCACAACCTTCATGACAAGTTAAGTTTTTCATGGAAAGAGGCATATAATACTATTCCATTAAAAGTGCAAATGCATACTTTCAAATGTACAATTCTCATCCATATGTTATTAAGCAAAATGTCTATATAGTGTACAAATATCTTAATAAACAGATTATCCCCATTTCATACAATTTTTTATTCATACACTGTACTTGAAGTTGATTCTCCATGACGTATATTCGTTAAGCATAAATAAAAAAACTTACATTACTGTGCGAGTTTGTGAAAGTACACACACATGTTCAAGCATGAAAAGAAAAGTTTTAAGGAGAAATTTAGCTCTGTGGAACTTATTTTGTTGGGGTTATTTTGATTCTTACACCAAAACAACGAGTATTTATTATGTACTGCATACACTTTGCTATAAAGTCAGACTATTTAAATTCTGTTGCAAACTAATATCTACCAAACTTTAATCAAAAATGAACAACAAAGATGGCTAGTTGTAGATAAATTAACAAAATATTGTCAAATACTAATCAAATTGCAGCAGACAGTTTTTACACTGTTAGAAACAATTTTTCTACAACAAAAGTTTTTATTTTGAAAACATAATGATAATCCCTCTTTCAGTGGCATAGCCGGGGTTCTCAGCACCTGGGGGCAAAGACACTTTTGGCACCCCCACCTCTTAAATGTTTGATTTGTTTTGTGACTCATTACCCATTTAATGACAATAACATAAAAAATTAATTACCACTTTACACAAGCCTAAGATAAAGTCACAATATAACATCTCACAATATCACAACTGTAAACCTGGAACTAATGAAGTATAGCCTACAAGGTGTACTTACATAATTTGTAAACCATTTTGATATTTGTGTCATCCAGTATTGTTCAAAGTCACATAGCTAGAGTAATCTATGAAGCATGCAGAATAACTTTCTGTTATA
>NW_013669251.1:103690-105040 GCF_000517525.1 Limulus polyphemus
ACTGCTTTTGGATTTTTGTTCAGAATTCTTTGTTGAATGCCTGACAAATGACCTGATATGATAGCAGTATTATCATAACATTGTGAACAACAATCATTCAATAAAATTCCATCCACTTCTAATTTTGGGCTTATTGTTTTCTCAATATTGGCAGTGTCTTTTTCCTTTATCTGTATAAAGTCAATAAATGACTTTCTGACTTCTACTTTTCTTGTCTTAAAGTCAATGTCAACAAACCGAATCACTTGGGGCAATTGCTCACGATGGGCTAAATCAGGTGTGGAATCAAACAGAATACCACAGTATTTGTTTCTACGAATTGCTGACAAACAATAATTTCGCGGATGTGAAGCCATGAGATTTATAAACTCATTTTGGATTTCAGGAGAAAGATAAGATGTTGAAGTTTGCTTGTTTTTAACACACTCTAAATGCTCTCTCATTACTGGATCATACTTTGCTAATAACTGCAAAAGTGACAGGAAATTTCCAGGGTTTTCGTTTGAGGTTATGTCCTCAGTATGACCACAAAATGCAAGATTCTGAGTAGCTAAATATTGTGTACAATCCAGCAACTATTGCAGTACATCTCTATGTTTATTTTTTCTTGATGGATTTGCCTTTGCAGCTCTTCATCAATGCCACTTTGAAGACGAATAAGGCGTTCAGTTTCTTTCCAAACAGCAAATAACTCAATAACTGTCACTATTTTCATGGGCATTTAACTTTTCAATTTTTTCCACTAAGAGAATCCACCCTGTGTTTTGAAAGCAGACCGACTATCGGATCTCATAAATGTAGATGAAAAAAAGAAGACAACAAAAGCAGTAGGCTGCTTTGTGTAGAGGTGAATACACCAACCAGGAACTGTTGATTTCTTGTCCATTCAGAAGGCGTTGTTTGAACCATGTGAAATTCATGTGCTCCAACTTTAACAATCTCTGTGCAATGTGCATGTGTTACAACTGCTGAGCCTGTTGTATCAAACTTCATAAATCCAATATCCCTGTGTGTTAAAATATTTATTAGGTCATCCTCTTTTAGCTTGGCAACACTATTCTGTGGATTTGTTTCTGACAAAGTGGAATCCTCTTGTTTATTATTATTGTAGCTTTCAACAGGACAGAGAACAGTTTCTCCATTGTTTTCTTTTTCAAATGAAATAGCATGTTCACAATCTTGCACTTTGACCTCTTTGTTGCCATCAAAAGGAACAGATATTGGCTTACTGGTGTTATCACTTCCAGCAGAGAAAGCTCTCATCAATTTGCTTGACTCCACCATCAAAGATGCAAATTGTGCAGGTTTTTTTGCATCCCTGTGTCCCACTTTTTTTTTCGACATAATGGG
>NW_013669251.1:105941-109622 GCF_000517525.1 Limulus polyphemus
TTTCTTTTGTTGAACATACACATACTTGTACATTGTACTCCAGGACTTGTATTTGATTTACGGATGAATGATGGAATAGTGTAATTTACTTCTGTACGTCAAGTCGGTCTCACTGTATTTCAGTGGGCGGCTTTTAAAGTTAAAACTACAAGCGTAATACACACAAATATCATAACACTGTGTTGCATTTACTTAATGTAGGGGAGTTGCGCTATATCTTATTCCATAGGAAATTTTGCACCCCTTCACACCTGCACTCGGGGGCAACTGCCCCCCTCTTGCTATGCCACTGCCCCCTTTATTTTTCATAAAGTTCCTGTAGTCAATCTTTTTTTTCTTGAGCAATTTTATTATACACAGATATAGAGTGCTCTGTATTTATTATGTTTTAAAATTTTGGATTGCTCTTTACATAAGGACTAATAACTACCACTTTAAATGATTAGGAAAGCTACAATTTATAAACAAATATATCATTCAATTAGATTAGAATTACTCTTAACCCTACACATCTGTTCATACAAAATGTTTACTTAAGAGCTTTAAAATGCAAAGTCAGTTGAAACTGATTAATAGTTTGATATTTTCAAACCAACCAATAAATAGCCAAGTTTTATACAAGTGCCAATAATAGTCTAAATAATTTTGCAGAAATAATTTTTGTGAAACATTCAATTTTTAGCAGTACATGTAAATGTACATTTCTAGCTGAAAACTATAATATTGGATTATCAATACATTAAAGCAAGAACACCATCAAACAAAATGCAAAACTGATTCAACAACCCCTATTATCCAGCACATGTAGCACTTGTTTATATTATGATTATCTGAAAAGAATGAATGGAACTCAAGACAATCCCAAAATGATTCCTAATAAACAATATTTTCTTCAGCCTTGTACTCTTTCCTTTTAAGTGGCAAACACGTACACTAGTACACATATAAGCACTAACTACTGTTATATGCAAATTAATGACTAAGTCATTACTGAAAAGTTACGAATATGATTATAGTAGGTCATAACTTAATGAAAATTACCAGTGATCATTTTGTACCACATCAGATGAAGATAACAATAATCAATATCTATAGCGTAACTAAGTTAACTACATATATATGTAGATCAGAACTAAAAAGTGATTTATAAATTAATGAAGTCTATACAATAAAATGACAAGAAATGTGTTATGGCAAAAAACAGTACTAAAACTAAAGCAAATAATGATATTAAACCATATTACTGTATTTGGAGATTTGATAAATGAAAAGCTGAGGGTACTAATTAAGAAAGCAAAAACTGCACAGAGGACAATAATAGATAAATTGCCCTTCCTTCTTTTATTATTAAAACTCTAATAACCTTATTGCATGATAACTGCCATATGGAAAGTGATAATTGATCCATTCAACTGATTGTGAAGTACTTGTGTCTATAACAATCAGAGCCAAAAGTTTATATTAAAAAAAAAAGTGGAAATGTGCCTTATTTCAGGGTCTTTTTTTATCTATTCTTGAACAAAAATCCAAACATAAAATAGAGCATATACATCATTACAAAGTTTTCAGTTACCATACAAAAAATTATAGTAACCAAGTCAGCTAATTGTGGGTGATGGATATTAACACACACACACACACACACACGAACAATGGATCATCTTTATAGTAAGATTAACAATCACAGTGCACAATTCTAAACATAAAATAATTCAATTCAATCTTGAAGTTTTCATAATACATATTGCATGCAAAAACCTGAAACCATGTTCCTATACTACAATTTTCCAATAATCAAGAAAAAAAATGTGTAGACTGAAACTTTAAAAACAGTATAACAAATCACTGTTATTCAGTAGAAACTCTGCTACAGAATTTCTAAACAAAAATAATATTCATTAGATGTTTGAAGCAAGAAAACCTCCCAAAATAATTAGAAAGTATAATAAGTGAATAAAGAAAACATATGTTTTGTTACAGCTAAAGAAGTATTTCAAAAACTTTGTACATGATAATAACAGCCAGTGGAAAGAGTTAAGTTTAGCAAGAAAGTTAAAACTGATTTTCTTATCGTGAACCCTCTATTAATTTGTCCTGTAATTTAAGAGAATGAGTAAAATATATATTTTAAACTTTATAAACATGGTAAGAAATAGCAAATGTGTTAAGTTTCCTGGGAAGCCTTTATTACCTATATTTAAAATTTAGTGTTATGAGATGAAAAATTCAAATGCGAGTCTATAGTTAATTTTGAGGTATAACTATGCAACAAATCAACAAATAAAATAATCTGGTTTTAAATTAAAAGAAAATTCCAGCTTACATGGAATGTTAATTGAGTTGGGAATAGTTCCATATTCCTCAATTTCTTTTGGTTCTCTGACATCAATTAGCTGTATATCTCCACCATGGACCAAAGCTTCAAGGTCTTCAAATGTAATGTCACGACCCTTTATTGATGTACAATATCTCCTCTTTATGAGTAAGCTGCAAGCTTTATTAGGTAAGAAGAAACCACGAAAGTAAAATTCATTAATTTTTATTTGGTATTTCTTGTTTAAGAAAATATTACTTCATATTACATGATTTCATTAAACTGCCTTTAAATGACTGAACATGTTCATAAAAAATATAAAGGAACTTTTCTGCCACATATTGTTTAATAATATATTAGTAGTAGTAGTAAACTAGTATGCAAATTTAGTTAACTTATTTTGCAAATGTGAGAAAAAAATTTCACAAATATTTTATTACAATAATTATTGCTAATTTTAAGAAATCAACACACAATATGACCAAGAAATGTGGTCATAAAATATATACAAATTATTGTGATATATTGCTGTAAAATTTCATATGCTGGAAATTGTACGAGTAATTATAACTATTAAGCTTGCTGTACAAATAACATACACACTTACGGGTCACGAAGATTTCGTCATTGCTGAATTCAGGTGGAGATGATAAAGTACACACAACTCTGTCCCTTGTGCAACAAGTAGACACACACGCAGTGGTGGGAGGGTTAACGTGTTGTTTTGGGAAAGCTTTGTATAAAAATAGTGTACGTGACTTTGATAAATTACACCATCGTAAAAACAGTTTGCTAGTAGTGGAAGTACACCTAGCGAACGCAACCGCCATTGTGCCAGAAGCAAAAATTAACTGTTTATGGGCTCAAGGTCAGAACAGCCGCGTCTTGGCCCTTCGGTTATCCAACGTTTGACCTGAAATTATATACATTATCATATAATATAAATTTGATGATATCGTACTTTAAGTCCTATTTATATTTTCTTTTTTTTTTTACATGGACAATGTTTAATTAAGCCTTTATACTTACCATCAAAATATTACAAAACTTTGAGTTCATGAGAAACACATAGCTAACATAAGCGTTAAAATTTATCCACGTTTTTTAAGTATTGTTGCGTCAGCGAGTCACATGACTGGTGTGACGCCACGTTTCTAGAACTATCCCGTATCTTGGCGAATGCTTTAGTATTTACTAGATGGAGGGTAGACTGGTATATAAAGGAGGGTGACAACTTGACGGGAGATTAAGGTAATGCGTGTGAGTGGATAGTGAGTAATTGAACTGCAGTCACAGGGTATTGTTGAAGTTAACGTTCGTTCGTTACAGTGTTGTTTTAGCGCGAGTATTGAGATTAAGTGTATCGC
>NW_013669251.1:110573-111736 GCF_000517525.1 Limulus polyphemus
TTAATGTAAATGGCAATTGTTCGGAACGAACAATACTAAGGAAGAGGCAGTGTTACGACAACGGAGGTCACGTGACGCTAGTAACCCGTCATATTCTCGAAGGTTCATGAAGCCTCGAGCGTATACTAGATTTTCGGTATTCTTGTGTATATAAGACGGCCAAGAAATGACGGCAACAATGTGTAATTGAACTGCAGACAGAGATAGAGACTGACGATTGAGTAGTTCGTTGTGAATTATAGCGTTAGTTAAGTTATAGCGTGACCGTGGAAATTAAGTGAATTTCGAAGTTGTATTGAGAAAGAATAAACTAGTTTTATTTAAGAAAGGACTTGTGTCGCTAAAGTTTCTTCGGAAAGAATTTTTACGGAAAATTAACTAACGACTAGAGACGTAACAGTTTTTTTTTGTTTTTACAAAAGAGGACGTTAGCGATAATCCTGACCCTTATCATTCTATGGAAAACTCTCGGATCGACCATAATTATGTATACAATAACTTCTACCAGAGAAGCTACTAAAATTCTACACTTAGTATTAATAAACAGTCTCATTAAAGAACAGCAGGAAAACTACAAAAACTTCTACGGGCGCTTTCGTTAATTACCAGTTACAAAACGCATTAGTTCCTTTAGCTCACTTGTCGTTCGTTGATTATGAGGACACGAACATGATTTGATCGTTAATTACCAGTTACAAAACGCATTAGTTCCTTTAGCTCACTTGTCGTTCGTTGATTATGAGGACACGAACATGATTTGTTCGTTAATTTCCAGCTTCGTTACTTTTTAATCTTAGTTACATCACGAATCTCACAATCTATGGACTTGTTTCTTTATGAGCAGAAAATTTAAATTCGTAACGAGTTGTTCGATAAATGACTAACATGTGAGGACACTATTACGTCATAAACGGTACAGTGAAAGCAATAAAAGTTAAACTCGTAATATTAACGAACACACCATATGACAACTCTGCCACAAGTCATCAGTTGAGTACATTCTCTGCTGACAGTGTTTTTCAACCTTAGCCCAATAACTCCTGAAGAGGATAGGCGTACTTAATGATACTGTTACGTCTCCGTTTGTTAATTAACTTTCCGTAACTTCGTTCCGACGAAACTTTAGCGACACAAGTCCTTACTTAATAAATCTGGTTTATTCT
>NW_013669251.1:112736-119207 GCF_000517525.1 Limulus polyphemus
ATACTTCTGACTGCAGTTCAATTACTCACTACCTACACACATATTACATTATTGTCACGTTGTCACCATCTTTTATATACCAGACTACCCTATATCTAGTAAATGCTAGAGCATTCGCCAAAGTACGGGATAGTTCTAGAAAGCAGAGGGCGTGAGAATAGTCACGTGATCTCGATGACGCAACAATACTGCCAAATACCGTAGCAGAATCGTCACGTGTAAAGTTTCATATACCATGCTTATCATGTTTGGTCAATGTACTTAGTACTATTTAAAATTAATGTTATATATTAATTTAGCTGATACACAAATAACTAAAATTCATATTAAATTATTTAAGTATAAAAATTTAAGTTAGTATAAATTATAAAGCAAATACAAATATATTTAGCATGTAGCAAGTTCCAGCTAAATGTTCACAAAACAAGAGCATAACCTATTATTATTAATGTATGACCTATAGTGTATCGTCTAATTCTGCCTGTCTCAATCCACTTTTGCGTTTGATGGTGAACTTGCTAAAAGAAAGTGTGTCCAAAGGCAAGAGTTGAAAGTGGGGGATTATAAAGGGAATAAAGCAAAGGTGGCCAGTTCTTAAAAGGGAATGATAATTTAGCATAGAATTTGAGGAAAGTCAGATATAACAGACAATTTTAAATCTACGGTGTTATAGGTGTTTTAACGAGTGTTGGAGTTTAAAATTCTATAAACATGAGTGGAAGCAAAATTAGAATATGGTCAAGATAAAGAAAATTATTTGTATCAAAGCGACTGCGTTTTAATTATGTGACAGGGCCGACGACTACACTGCGGTAAACAACTGGCCAAGCATAACTTTCAGTGGAGCTGAATAAAATGACAAATGTGAAAGATTAAATGTTTGTGTTGGTGTATATTTCTATTATGAAAAAAATTATGTTCTGTATTAACCCTGCTAATTATACGATTAATACTGAGTCAACGACCACACCACTCAGCATAATACTAGAGTTGACTGAATCAAACGATAACTTTGAAAGGTGGAATTTTTAGGTTTGCTTTAAATTATATAATCCTAAGAACTTATGAGTAAAAGCAAAGACGAATATATACTACTAATAATAATATGTCAACCACACTACATCTGCTTTATCCAGTGCGACGAGAATAAAAAAAAAGTTATGCATATTATCCGTCGCTATTATGTTAATTTATAAAATAAATTTTCACAGTATCCTTATTGAAAATTGTATGAAAGTAGTGAAATTGTCAGTATTATACAGTTAAAACAAATTTTACTTACCACGAAATAGAAAAGAGACCGTATGCAGCCCGTTTCAATCCTCGTATGTTGGTGACCTAGCTAAATCAAGTCTGCCCAACGGCCGATCTTGAAAGAAGGGGGGGGGGGAGAAGGGGCTTTTGAAGAGAACAAACTAAAGGTGACCAGTTTTTAAAAGCGACAAGATAACTTAATCATAATTTGATATAGAACTTGAGATAAAGTCAGAGATTACAAATATAGTTTTGACTTTTTTTAGTGTTAAAATCACTTAGATTTGTACTGCAGTATGTAAAGTTAGGATAAAGAAAGTTGTTTATATTTTGTACTGACCACGTTAGTTATGTGACCTACACTGAGTCAATGAAATCGGCTGGGTAAACGATTGACCCAGCATAACCTTAGTGGAGTTCAACAAAATGGTAAGTGTTAAAGGCTAAATGCTTCCGTCTGCGTTGGAGTATACATGCCTGGGATGAAGAGTATCTGTATTCTGCATTGATTTATACTAAGTTAACAACTACACCGTGAAAAACAACTTACTCAGTAAACTTATGTTACAGTTGAATACAATAATAGAATTTAAAGGTGTAATGCTTATGTTTGTGAGAGATTATATAAAGCAATAATAAAGAAAGTTATACCATATACGTAGCTATTAACTTATAAAATCAGTTTTCATAATAACCTGTAGCTATGTTAATATATAGTAATTATTATTATTATATTATTTAATATATATTAATACTTTGATGGTATATAAATCATAGATAAATTGAAAATTCTTTATTAAAGGAAAATACATTTTTCCCCAAAGTTTCAATGGATATCACAGATCAATTATGCGAAGTTAGTATACAGTCTGTTGGTTGGAAATAGGAGTTGCCCTTGAAATTATAGGTCAGTTAGTTTTATTTATGTGGTGAAAAAATTCTAGAGAATCTAATTAAAGAAGCTTTACCAAATCATCTAGTGAGATATGATATCATGAAATAAATGATTTAACATGAATTCACTAAAGAGGAAACTTTGCCTTATTGAGCTATTAACTTCTTTTCTTCCTTTTTGTTGGGGGGGGATTTTAATTGTTAATTAGATGATTTAAAGGGTGGGGATCTAGTATAACTAATATTTTGAAAAGTTATTTGATGATACGCCCCACAGAATATTAACTGTAGGAGTTGAGTTGCAGGTTGGCTGGGCGAGAGGAGGCAAAAGTTGTTATCATTGGAGTCCAATCAAAGTGGACCGTTGTTACTAATGAATGGTGTGCCAAACATGTCAGAACTTGGGCCTTTGTTTTTTTTTTATGTACGTTAATAACATCGGTAGAGATGCGATCCATATGTTAGCAAAGTAGCTGATGATAATACATATTAGGTATTTCTAGCTGTATTAAAGATTATGGGGCATTAAATAATGATTTGGATAAATGGAAGAGTTGGGCAATTAGTGTAACATTTTCAGGTGAAAATAATTTTCCTTAGAGCGATAGGATAGGTCCACATTATAAAATGAGATCTAACAAGATATTTATCACGGGATATTTCTGAGCTCAATGAATAACCGAGTTTGAGAAAATGAAATATAGAGGCTGAACACAATGTAAAATGTATTAAACAATCTTTATTAGTATCACAAACACATGTTTTGTATTTGTGTTGGATGTTGGACAGTCGCTTTTAATGGATAAGAGATAACTTCTATTAGACTGACTTGACCTAGATCATATACCAGACAGTCTGGCTCAGACTGTTTAAACGTAACGTTAGTTATTCAACTCCGCAACCTCAGACTAACATGTGTTACCACATGACTGGTCATTTTTATTCAAACTTAAAAAAGATTGTAACCTCGAGGTACCACTTGACCTACCATAGAAGGGCACTGCCGTCGACATCCTTGCACAAGGTGCAGCGTTACAGCCATACCCGCCCACTAGTGGGCCAAGTGTTACTTCAAGAGAATAAAAAAACAAAGGCAGATAGGAGGAAAGCAACTTAATGACTTTCTTGACTATGTGTTATGTGAAAACTACACTTTCCAATTTCAATGATGGGAAATGAGCTTTAATTACAGTAAGTGCATGACAATGCACTTGGGTTATATCCCACTTAAAGGAGTGGCTGAAGAAAAGGATATTATCATAGTGTTGTATAAATCACTCAAGTCTTTGAATCAGTGCTCAGTTAATAGTAATCAATCCAATATAATTTTAACATATATTTATAGACAAGTCAAAAAGCTAGATAGCTCTTCTTTTTTTTTTTTTTACAAGTCATGAGTTATGTGTTACTTAGAATATTGTGTACAGTTTTAGTCTCATTATCTTAACAGATGAGTTTAAAATGTACGCAAAAACGCAGATTCTGAAACGTAATGCAGACAATAATTCCGAATTCTAGAGCAATGGAAAGAAATAAACACAAATGAGCAAATAAAACAACATCTTCATTCACAATGGTTGCGGTTATGTGAGTTTTTACTTAATGACTGCTGGGAATAGTAAAACTTTCTACACGTATACACAGGACGGAGACAGAAAGAACTATATCTTAGGTACATAGGACAAAGATACGTGTTCTGGTAAAGCTCCACGAATATGCTATCTTGAGAGGATTAAACTTGACAACTTTTGACAATTTTCGTTTGCCTTCATTGGGTCTGTTGTGTCTTTCCTTCTTAGTAAGTGTTTAGGTAGTTGAGAAAAATTAAACAATAATTTAATATTTTCTATTCTGGGGTTGGCAGAAAACTGTGTCCCTCTTCGCCCCGCTAGAGGTTTGTGAAGTTTAGGAACAACGATGTTTTAAAATATGTTTTGACATCGTGTTTTATGCGTGTTGCTTGGATATTTATAACAGTAATTGTGTCTGTTAATGAAAGTGAGTATGCCATCGCAAGGAGAAAGTCGGAAACTAGTGTGCGTGCCATGTTGTTGAGCATTTATAAATATTGAGTGATTGGCTTATATGTTGGATGTGTCCTGATGGATTGTTGGGTTCAGTCCTGTCAGAGGACTTGGTTGTCTATCGTGGTCCTTTGTGACAGTTGTTTGGTTGATGAAACAATAAAGTACGAATAGTATGTTGATATCTACTCCTTGATTTCTGTTGATGTCTGCATTTATGGTTCTGATATGTAATAATTATTTTATTTTCCTTTTCTTCGTCTTGGTGTTTTTATTTATAGTTTTTCCAATATATTAAGTGACTGGTGCTGTAGCGGAACTCTCTGTCTTCATAAGTCTGGCATAAGTGTCTTTATGCTCTAAATGGTCCCTCGTTTCTCCAATGTATGTGTACACGGTTGCATGGAATATCATAAACAACTTTTATATTTAGGAGTTTTTTGGAGATTGTTTTATCTTTGTAATATGCCATTGGAATATAATGTCAAGAAAAGGTGGAATATTTTATTTTTATGTTTCCTTGGTTACCTCGATGGTTGGTGCCTGTGAGTTGAGGATATTGAAGAAATCTTCTAACTTGTTACTACCGTGTTACTACACCGCTTCCACAAGTATGGCTTCAAAATCATAAAATACTCCATTAAAACTTATAAATATACAAACAAGTGATTCATTGGAGAAATTATTAATACAAATGATTAACTGCACAGTAAAGCATTTAGATAAGGTACAGAGTTGATAATTACCGTATAAAGTTTACTTTACAAATGTTTTAACTTCAATATCTTGCGATTCAAATTTATACAAGGACAGCTTTCGTGATTATAAAAAAATAGAAGCCTTATGGTATGGTTTAACCTTGTGGAGAGTGTCCAGATAACATGTTTGATACAATTTTCCTCTTTACATTTGACTTGTTTTTTACCCTTCTGAAGCATGAAACACCAGTAATGTCAGAACACATACACCAACAGAGAAAATTACTGTAAACATTATATTACTTGTGCCTGGTGGTAACTCATATTTTAAAACGCTAAAATTGAAGTATTATGCTGTATGATGATAAACAATTTTTGTCAATGAGGAGAACTGTTGAGAATATAAAGTGTGTGGGAAAATTCGTGAGATGTAATGAATATTAAGAAGAAACAAAGTTATGCTCACGATTTAAAACGAGAAAACTTATTGCAATTAATAATTAGTATGTATATTAAATACACACACCAAAACTGCTGATAATGTCTCACTTTGTTAGCTTTGCTTCAGATACATAACGAGCTCGTTATAAGTGTGTACATATAGAAATTCTACATATCAGTTTGCGTGAGCAGTAGGAGTAATTTAGTGGCCAATCAACTAAAATTCAGTGCTTATATATGTATCTATCTATATTCAGTATCAGCATATACATAAAAATCAGTATATTTTTCGTTTTTTTTTTACCCAACAGAAAATCCACATTCTCCTATAGATTTTGAACTGTTATTCAATTGGTTAAGTACCCACTGCCAGTAGTTTAGAGCATCAGTGGTATTGATATTCATTATATTGGGCAACTGGAGAGGGGCCACAATATTTCACTCCTGATCCATTTGGTTTTCTCCCAAAACGGGAAGCCAAACTTTACAAACAAAAGCATGTAGGCTTTTAGGCTCAAAATCGAAAAATGTACTAGTATTAACCAAGTCAGCAAACACATAAATGTTGTATTTGAAAACGCACAAGCAGCTAAGTGACAGCTTCTTTGTAAGAATCCCTCTGTCAGGTTTTTATATGTGAGCTGAATTCTTTACAATAGGTGTCTCTGTCTTGTTGGCAATAAATTTCAACAATAAACAAACAACATACAGCCCACTTGTTTTAAAATAATATATTAGAACAAGTCAAACGTAGATACAAATGTTTGTTACACTGATGGTTATCACAGTTGTATCTAGAACTTTAACTAATTGTCTTTTTTTTTTAAAGTTCACACAGGTTGGTTCAGTAACTTCAGAACACAACTTGACAAGACGAATTATTCTTCTTGGTTTGTTATTATAATCCAGTCTGTGATAATTTTACTTTAACATCACCACTATAACTGTTGGTTACCAGTCATATCCAGAGCTTTAAATACTTGTCCATTTTTCGTGAAAGTCCACACAGTCTGGTTCAATTACTTTTGAACATAATTGACAAGACGAAGTATTTTTCTCTACTGTTACATAATCGAATTTTAAATGGTCTGAGATTGAGTTAACTGATAATTTAAATTTAGTAGTTAAATTGTACTTTGGATTTAGTATTTAAATATATG
>NW_013669252.1:0-8735 GCF_000517525.1 Limulus polyphemus
CTAGTCTTAGTTAAGAAAGCACTTTTATCGCTGAAGTTTCTCGGAAAGAATTTCTACGGGAAATTAACAAACAAGCAAATACGTAACAATATATAGTATTTATGATATACCCATAATATCTGTAGTGTTGAAAAACGTATTGTACATACTATAACTTGTTCTGAATATATGTATTATTTTGAAAAGAAGTGAAGTGCGTGCTGTTTATTTATCGCTAAGAAGTCACAGAATCACAGTAGAAGAATCCTAAGCCCAACAACAACATAATATATATTTATACTATTAAGAAATATAACTGAATCCAACTAAAATTGGCAAAAAGGAAAGTTATATATATAAATATCTATATTATTTTAAATTCTAAAACAGTTTTTCTAATAGTCAGATTTATGTTTCTTTATATTAATCTAATATTTTTCTGAATAGGTTTATTAATAGTCTAAATATAAGCAAATGCACTATCAAAGAAACATGTTATGTGTTAAGGATTACTATCCACTGGAAATATCTCAAGAAATCCTTCTACTCATAAAATATACTATTTACAAAATAACTTAAGTTATTTGTATTAAAACAGAACAATAGGCCTACTTGTCTTATTAGTTTTCATTAAGACCACCAGGTATGATATACAGCGGTATCCCAAGAGACAGGACGGCAAAATAAAGAAGACGAACATATTTTACGTCATATCCGGGTGGATGTCTGAGTTATATCGACAATGGCGGTGGGTATTTCATCTCTTCCTGATCTTGAAACTCAAAAAAATGAAATTTCTAACCTAATCAAGACTCCTCTGAGAAAAGGAGAGACATGGTAAGTGCTTATAAAACATGCCGAATTTACCTCTTGTGCTTAGTGGTTGCTGTAATGAAAAAAAAAAAAGACCAGTGGCTCATTTAATGTGAAAACTGAAATCACTGTCTCTGCAGTGTACAATACTGAGTAGACAGTAATCTACACTACAGTCAGTTGAGGTATGATCTCACATATACTAATTAAGGTTATTGAGATTAAACGGACTTTAAAGTTTAAGAGACTTAAGCGTTCAATTTCAGTGAAGGCTGAAGACAATCTAGTACACGTTTGCTGTAACTTAATTAAATGAGACGTTTTAATATTATTACTGGGAGTGGGAATTTACACCATGCTAAAAATAAAATAAATCAGCATTTTTGTATGATTTAGAAATTTAAGAGTTAGGCTAGATTACAAGTTACATCACATGTAATAATAATATTACAATCTGTAGTACTCTATGAGCATAGTAAAGTAGTGTCATACAACTTTGCAAGTTACAAAATATAACTTATAAGTACAATATATTACAAAGTCATATTTTAATTTTTGTTTGAAATCTTATTACTTTCATTGTTTAGTATTATTCTTACTCTTAGACTGAGCAAACTGAAAGAGTGATGAAAATGCCTTTTTTTTTTAATTGCACTTAACAACTAGTATTATTGTATTTATTTAGGTCTTATGTTTATAATTTCAACAATAAGACATTAACATCCCAGAAATATTGTAGATGTGGGTTAATTGAAAAAAATCATTTGTTGGTTACATCTTTTTAACTTTTATGGTTGGCTATCTTATTTTTCTGGAAAAAATGGAATTGTTTCTGTTTTTAGTAAGGTTTGGACACATTAGTGTGGTATTTTTTAAAGTAAAATAGGTAATAAATCTTTAGTGTGATATAAAAATAAAGGGAGAAACAGCATTTTTGAAATTGAAATATTTACACTTTGTACTCTGTACTTCCACAGTTAATATCACTTAATAAAGCTGTGCTCGGCTGGTTGCTCTTGGTATGGTAAAACAGAGTTTAAAAATGAAAGGTAGCTAGAAAAAATTAAATGATTTATTTCAATATATTTTCTATGAAATGTTTTCCATCCTGCTTAATGTTAAAAGACATGTTGTTCGTTATGAAAATTATTTAACCAAATGTTATTGTTTCTTTTATCAAGCACTTATTTTTAGTCATAGTTGTATTTCATAGTTGTACTTCTGTTTCTTTCCAATGATATAACACGTAACCTTTTTTGTGTGTGTAATGTTTGAAGTTTTAGATACTGTATCCAAACATTCATTGGTCTTAGTTCAAGCCCAGAGGAAATGATCTGAAGTATTTGTACTAGACTTTAGAAGCCATTGTTCATAAAATGTGTACTTATTTTATTATAGGTTTCTTATTGACAACAAATGGTTTAAGCAGTGGAAAAAGTATGTGGGCTATGACAGCTGGGAAACATGTGGTATTGGAGAAGAAACTTCTCATCCAGGTCCAATTGATAATACAAGAAACATTTCCAGCTTTGTGGTTTGTTCCCAAGTTTTTAAAACTTCTGAACAAATGTCATTGGTCAATGTTACATGAGCTAAGACTAACAACTTTTCCACAAAACCATAAACTACTACTCAAACAATTTTATTTTCCCTATTGTAATGTGAAAACTCTAATCCTTGCTCTATCCATTCATGTTTAAACTTTCTTTATTGTTGTTTCCAAAGCTACGTTTAATTATTAAATAATCAAACCGCAAGAAGAAATGGTTGATGTTGAACTTTGTTAATTATGATGACTTCACCAATGTTCTTATCTGTTACCAACTATTCATCATTTCATTGCTTACCTTTCAGTAGCAACTAGGCATTCTATTTGTTGAGGAAAGTGTTTGTCTGTATTAAATTATATCTGTTTGATAGAAATGTTCTTTGATGAGAAGCTATCAGATAAGTTTAATTAGGTTTAGTGAATATGGTAGGCAGAGACATATATTCTTATAACTCAAATCCTTATTTGTTTAATGTTATTTTTACTTCTATCATATTCAAACAAAGTGTATAAATAAGTTGGTTATCTGGTTATTTAATCTAAACCATTACAGGACAGAAGTGTGTGTGTGTGTCTACTTATATCTGGCAAATCACTGAACTGAATGTCAAGAAGTAAGATTTTTTAAGTTTGCCATGTTTTTACCTAAATAATGTGTTTTTTTTTGTGTTTTTTTCCAAAATGTACAAAATGTTATCACAAGCAGAAACACTTCCCATCTCAGTGTTATCTGACTGGTAGGGTTATTTGTGTTATTATACACATTCTATGCCCTACAATAATTGATTTTCTGGGATTTTTCTTTGTATGAGGGTCACTGGTACTACATGTTCTTGTTAATCATTTACAGTTTAACAAAGTTTATAAGTTAATTTTTATATTTTTTCACAGTTTTGATTGCAGTACTTCTGTGGCTTCTACACTGGGGCTTTCATGAATGTTTTATTTCCATTATTTGCATCTAGATCATCTTAAAGAATTTGTTTTGATTTTTTAGGAATCTTCTCGTAGTGTGTTGACACAATGTTGGTTCGTGTGGTTATTGATAAATAAACAACATTTCAGTTTTTATCCAACATCTAGTGAAGACTTGTTTAACTAATGTCAAAACCAGTCATGAGGGTAATTTGGGCAATAAAGTAAAATGTTTGCATGATACATATTGTGTAAAGTATAGTCTAATCAATCTTGAGGCATGAATGAATTAATGAACATGTGTTTTTGAAGTCCAAGATATTTAGAAAAAGGTAATTGTAGTGAAAGTGAACATTCATATGTGTGATCATGTTGATACAAATATCACAAGTTTGTGAAGAAAATACATTTTCTGGGAAGTCAGTTGCATAAGGTGAGTGGATAATTTGACTTTTACATAGGTCATGGTACTGAAATTTCTATAAAAATTTGATTGTGTTGAAAAAAAAAGGTTTGTGTGTGAATTGTAAAATTGAATTAGCTTGAGTAGTGAAACATCCAAAAAGTAATTAACTTCATTACATTTCAAATTCTTCAAGCAAGCATGTATATTGTACACATACATTATGACATGACTAGTTTGTTTTAGGCTTACATAAGACTAAAATGAAGTAAAATTTTTTTTTCTGTTCTTCATTTGTTTTAAAGTTAATTGGAATTTGTTTATTAAACATAATTTCTACATGACAAATGTCTGATTTATATTTCCAGCATATATTAGTACTCAGTATTTTCTTATTTTGCCTTATGGTTTCTACACATATTATATAAGGTGTTACAATAAAATATTGAGACATAAATTGTTTTTTGGAAGATGTTGCATATGTACTTATTGTAAAAATTATAAAGAATTTCTACATTATAAAAAAAGTTCTCAGCTTTCAACAATGCATGAAACATGGCTAAGTGTTTTATAGAAAAAAACAATAAATAATTATGGTACTCTTTCAAAGAAATTCTAGATCCCACAACAGGCCTTGCTTTTATTTGTTATATATCTTAAATGTATTAACATTTAAGTCCGTTGACTGAAAAGTGACAGAGAGCATTGTTATCAGAAATGAAAAACTAACCTTAAGTTGTTAGTGAGACTTAATTGTAAATTCTTACACAAATGATGATCTATTTTATGTTTATTTAGATTATGCAGTAAATTTATGTTTCTTCTTTTTTATATATTTTAAGGTTAATATTTATTCCAGTGAATTGGGTAGCATTAATAATTAATATCAACAATTGATCAGAGTAAGCTAGGTGTTTAGAGGGAAACTAAAAATCATCCTAGCAGGTCAGTATAGCTAAGTAAATACACTTATGTTTCAACTTGTAAAGATTAGAATACATTGTTTCACCAGTTGTGAACACTTGCTGTTAATGATATTTTCGGCCATAATCCAAATGATATCTCATATGGTTTGGCCAGCTAAGAGGTACAGGTTAGTCTTAAAAATATATATTAAACTAACATTGCAATACAATCTTTATACTAAAAGTATCATAATAAACAATAAGTCAAAACAAAAAGTAATGACATTCAACACACTATATAGTAAACCCAATAATATTAATGATTCTAACAAGAAATAAACAATATAACAGGGATCGAAATATTACATTTCTACATTCCTGAGGAATTTAATTTTGCATGAGGAATTTCATCTTTTTAATTGGCTATCCCAGTCAGAAATGAATGGTACATCCATATTCCTTTAGTTATGACCAAAGAAAGTGAATATATTGCATGGATTAAATAAAAATAATAATTCATGAAGAAATGCAACTTTACATGGGGGAATGTAATTGTTATTGATGTGGTTAGGGACATGGGTTAGTGGTTGTTGATGTAGTTAAGGGAATGGATTAGTGATTGTTGATGTAGTTAAGGGACATGGTTAATGGTTGTTGATGTAGTTAGGGACATGGTTAGTGGTTTATTGATGTTGTTAGGGACATGGGTTAGTGGTTTATTGATGTAGTTACAGGAATGGGTTAGTGGTTGTTGATGTAGTTAAGGGACATGGGTTAGTGGTTGTTGATGTAGTTAGAGACTTGGGTTAGTGGTTTATTGATGTTGTTAGGGTCATTGGTTAGTGGTTGTTGATGTAGTTAAAGGAATGGGTTAGTGGTTGTTGATGTACTTAAAGGAATGGGCTAGTGGTTATTGATGTAGTTAGTTAAAGGAATGGGCTAGTTGTTGTTGATGTAGTTAAGGGCATGGGTTAATTGTTGTTGATGTAGTTAGGGACATGGGTTAGTGGTTGTTGATGTAGTTAAAGGAATGGGCTAGTGGTTGTTGATGTAGTTAGGGCAATGGATTAGTTGATGTAGTTAAAGTAATGGGCTAGTGGTTGTTGATGTAGTTAGGGACATGGGTTAGTTGTTGTTGATGTAGTTAAAGAAAAGGGTTAGTGGTTGTTGATGTAGATAGGGACATGGGTTAGTGGTTGTTGATGTAGATAGGGACATGGGTTAGTTGTTGTTGATGTAGTTAGGGACATGAGTTAGTTGTTGATGTAGTTAGGGACATGAGTTAGTTGTTGTTGATGTAGTTAGGGATATGGGTTAGTTGTTGTTGTTATAGTTAAGGGACATGGGTTAGTGGTTAATGATGTAGTTAAAGTAATGGGCTAGTGGTTGTTGATGTAGATAGGGACATGGGTTAGTTGTTGTTGATGTAGATAGGGACATGGGTTAGTGGTTGTTGATGTAGATAGGGACATGGGTTAGTTGTTGTTGATGTAGTTAGGGACATGAGTTAGTTGTTGATGTAGTTAGGGACATGAGTTAGTTGTTGTTGATGTAGTTAGGGATATGGGTTAGTTGTTGTTGTTATAGTTAAGGGACATGGGTTAGTGGTTAATGATGTAGTTAAATGAATGAGCTAGTGGTTGTTGATGTAGTTAGGGACATGGGTTAGTTGTTGTTGATATAGTTAGGGACATGGGTTAGTGGTTGTTGGTGTAGTTAGGGGCATGGGTTAGTGGTTACAGGACATATCAATATACTTCTCACAAAATATTGTTCTGTTATAAATATCTTGAAAGAAAAAGCTTTGAGGAAGTACATTCTTTTGATAGGATTTATATGACAACTTAGTGCTTTATGAGTGAAAATTACTAGAAATTAGAAGTTAGTATTTTAATATCAGTTTTGTTATTTGTTCAAAGATATATGAATGTGTTATTTTAGGCTTTGCATGGAACTGTTTTGTGTCTGATGAATCTGCTGATTTAGTCACTGTTATTTGTAATTTGCAAATGTTTTACTGCTTCCTTTGTCATAGTACAGTCTGCACCTTCCAGTCCTGAATGTGCCCATTTTGAGTGTCTGTGAAACTGTAACTAAGTTGAATAAAATTCAATTACCTAAATTGTGAGTAAAAATTCAGTAGCTGTTTGCTGATTGTTTAATCCGGATCAGAATCATCTTCACCTGTTTTCGGCTTTGCTGGTTACTTTGAATGTACTGGAGGCTGGGACCATATCACATTTACTTAATGCATGTGAACAATGTTTGAACTAGTAGCTAAGTTATTATCTTTTAAGAATCTTAACTAATTTTTAGTATCTTACTATAATTGAGCAACAGCATGGCTGTCTATATATCTAGCTATCTATGTATGTGACCAAAATAATAAATATAATGGTGCCATCTGTTGTGCTGAAATATAACAAGATCTAAATGCCAAAACTGGTGATTGAGGCTTACAAAATGTAGCATCATCTATTGAATGGCACCATAAATAAAAATCCATAAAAATATTTTACACTTTGGGTATTCAAGATTCAGAAAATTAGAAAAATAAGTATGGTATGTTCAACAACCATTTCTTTATAACATAACACAATTTTAGATAAAGGCACTCTTCTCATAACAATAGCACAATCCAAACACTTTTCCCATGCATTACTTCCCAGAAAACATGTTTTTTAGAAGATGTTCACTTTTTACAATGAGGTATGAAAATATAATTTTCTGCTAGTAAAACAAATAATCAAAGTGAGATTATATTATTATAGATGGCCCCATTGCACCAGTAATTCCTAGGTAACGTGTCATAATGAGCATAAAATAATGTGTTCATAACCTCTTTATTTTAGCTTAGTTTCAGATGATGCTTGTTGTTTAGTTCCAAGTTTTTCAGAAACGATCTAGAATTGTAGAGAACACAGGTGTCAAAGTTTGGATTCTGTGCTTACTAGACTTTGGATTTTTCAGCTTTTTTCTGAGTTTAACACTTTTATCAGTGACTCTGATCACTTTGGTCTCTGAATAGAAAAGTGTTTTCCCAAATATGTCACTGTCATACTTATGGAATATCCTTGTTTATACCCATGCTTCTCTTTGGTTCCCAAGAAGTGAACTTGTAATCAGCTTTGTGATGTATAGATCCTTCTTTCTCCTTTTGTATATACATTTTAGCATTTCTTGATCTCACAATCTTCAGAACTTCTTCTGAGAGGGAAATTGGATGACTAGCCTAGATATTAATAAAAAATTACCTTTATCATATGTTTAATTTCTATTTTCCAAAATTAATTTTATTTATTTGAGTCTTTTCAGTTTTAAACCTTATTTCTATTTTTTAGACTTGCTGTTACTTCCTTCATGTTCCATGACTCTTTAAAAGTTTCTTTGTTACTTTTTTCTTAATTTCTATCATAAAACCAGCTCAAGATGTCTTATGGTTTCTAAGATATATCATTGGTGTGTAGAAGGTTATCCATATTGTATGCTGATGCCTTTAATTGATAGTTCTTCAGCATTGCAACACACTTTACGAATTCTCTATCTCAGTTGACAATTATTTATAGATGCAAGGTGTAAATTTGCAGGATCAGTGAATTTCAGTGATGTTTTTGTGTCTCAGAGCTTCAAGCTGTGCTCTGATTTTCTTTCTGTCCATGTGATGTCGTGTTCTCCTCCACCAGTACAGTTTGAAGTGGCAACTTATTTTTAGCAAATTACCAAGGAAGTCTGAATTATGCAGACACAAATTTAAGAACATGTAAACTATTTCATAAAAATGTCAGTCAAAATATTATAAACATTTATTGTAAATTGAATATAATTTTTTATTGCTCTTTGAAGATGAATTTAAGTGCTTTAATGTTAAAATTAAACTTTAAATCAAAGGATGAATGAACATTTATAGTTTATGTGCAGAGCATAAACATTTTTGCAGTGTCGGACAATTAATATGTATTTGTTACTTTATAGATTTAATATATATTTGTTGTTACTTTATTAATGTTTTATGCTTATACTGTGAGGTAAAAATGGCTGCTGCTATGCTTTTGTCTGGTTTATGAACTTGTTACTGTCCTCATTTAGGATCTTCTTTTTAATAAATTCTTGAAAATGTTCAAAAAGAGAGAGAGAGAGAAAGGGGCCTGGCAAGGAAGTTTACCCCGGGGCC
>NW_013669252.1:9027-18008 GCF_000517525.1 Limulus polyphemus
TAAAAATAGGCTGCTGCTATGCTTTTGTCTGGTTTATGAACTTGTTACTGTCCTCATTTAGGATCTTCTTTTTAATAAATTCTTGAAAATGTTCAAAAAGAGAGAGAGAGAGAAAGGGGCCTGGCAAGGAAGTTTACCCCGGGGCCCGTGCTGGCTCTCAATGTTCCTGTTAGTTAATGTTAAAAAATAAGCATGTTATGTTATTCATTATATGTTAGTCTGTACATTTCTTTCTCTTGTTTTCCCCTGTGAAACTGTTGTGACTATTTCTGACCTTTTTTTAATTACACATCTGGGAGATACTAAAAGGAAAACCATATTTTGATACATAATTTAGATATTTGATATGATTATAATAGATAAACTGAAATTAGCTTTGGCTTTAAAGATAAAAGTACACTAATGCAGGCGTGCAACAGAGAGAAGGTAAGGAGATGACCTTGGTTCTTTTTTTTTGTAGTAAGTAACTGTAATATTATTATCATTCCCATTAAAAATCTAATGCATTATAATACCTTGTTATTGACAAAAGTAATAATATTATTACAGTAACAAGTAACGCGTCACATTAACCTAAACTCTGCATATTTGATCAGTATGCACATAGGCATTCATATGATTACAGTGTAGTGGATAAGATCAAATAATGCAAGAAGTTTGTAAAGAGACATCTAACCATATAATTATATATTTTCAGTTACTTTTAAGTAAGTTCAACATTCATACATGAAAGAATGTTAATTGTTGAAAAAATAAATTGTGTAGTTCCTCCCTAGTTATGACTTTAGTCTCAACTAGTTTGGATCTAGCCAGTATTTTGTGTAAGCCAAGAATTTTTACACCCAGATGGCTGCCCAGGATTGAGTAGTATACAGTTATGTTATGCGATTTGTTAACTTGTGTGTAAAGAGAGTTTTAAATACTGTAAAACTTTATGGAAAACAGTGATTGTAGTGTCAGCTGTGTTTCCTCCTGATCTTTAGTAATCCACCAACAGAACCTCAATCACTTTCATTAAGTTGTTTTTTCTCCTGACCTTTAGTAATCCACCAGCAGAACCTCAATCACTTTCATTAAGTTGTTTTTTCTCCTGACCTTTAGTAATCCATCAGCAGAATCTCAATTGCTTTCATTAAGTTGTTTTTCCTTCTGACCTTTAGTAATCCTTCAGCAGAACCTCAATCACTTTCATCAAGTTGTTTTTCCTCCTGACCTTTATTAATCCATCAGCAGAACCTCAATCGCTTTCATTAAGTTGTTTTTCCTCCTGATTTTTAGTAATCCACCAGCACTTTCAAAATTGATTCAGTAAATGTTTTTCATCTCTAAATTATTCAGGTGACACAGGTCTGTGTTGTGAAATTAGAAATCATTGCTTGTAACACTGTTTAGACTAACATGTGTGAATAACTTTTATGATTACCAATATAAGTACATTTTATACTCACATTTACTGTTGTTTCAGAAATATCTTTAGTAATTTCGACATTTTTTAATACTGAAAAAATGTTTTTGATATGTTGCTGTTTTTCAGACACTATTTTAGGCCTAAGAATTACTACTTGTTTGCTAAGTCTGCAAGTGGAACTGATTTTATCATAGAACAGAATTAACCTTAAGTTAATGTGAAACTGTTCTTTAAAAAACAGTCACCAGTTTATATACATTTTATCAAACAAATTAAAATGATTTTTTGCAATGTAGCATTGCCATTGTGACTCGCATTAAGAGATATGTAAGAGGGAGGACACTAAGTTTTTCTGAGGAATGAACTTTTCGGACTTCTTCCAATTTATTCAGTCATCATATTTATTTGTGAACATCAGTATTCTAGAAATATCTCTCCTATCCACTGTGGATTTTAGTATTCATGCTCAGGTAATTCAGTGATCAATTCCTTTAGTACCTAGAACAGTACTGAATTTCTTGTACAATTTTTACTTTTTTCATATCTTTCTTGTCCGCTTGATGTCCTTTCCCTTAATAAGATAAAGCTGTTTTTTCTTTGGTCTGAGCTACATTGTTATTTCTTTGGAAGATTACTTGTATCTATTGGACACTTATATTGGCTTTACCAACATTGGTTTTATCTCCATCTTTTAAGAACTATATTCTTAGTCTTCATCCTCAGATTAAACGTCTTTGTTCCATGATTGATGATTTTTGTGGTATTTTATTGATCAGTTGAGGCATTCTTTGCACAAGCCTTGGTGAAGAAGAACTATCACTTTGGTTCTTTCTACGAGCCTACAACATTAAGACTGTTCTTATATTTTTCTGCATTTGAAGACCATTTCATTCTCATTTGCTTATCATTGTAAGCACAGTAAAATTTTAATACCCATGTTTTGTTTAGTTCTTGTGATGTTTGTGAACTGATACTTCTGCACCTCACTGATAGATTATCTTTCTTTTACTTCAAAACAATTTTCAATAATGTCTCTTTACCTTCGCCAGGCTTGTCCTTACCTGTCAACTTGCAGATTCTCATATCATTAAATTTATAAGTTGATTTTTGGTTTGCTATGTTTGGTTTAAAGCCAGTGTCATTTATCAATTTTGAGATTTTAAAGTTTATATAAATTTTTTAAATTTAAATTTCAAAATTATTATCTTTTTTAAGTGAGAGTTTAAGTTTGATTAACATTACATTTTATAGTCTCTTCCATGGTTCATTTGAATGATAATGTCCCTTCAGGAGTTGAGCTTGATGGATTCTCCATGTTCATATTTAAAACTCTGGTTGGAAGAAGATTCCATCTCAGCCCATGTGGAATATTCCCTCATCCAAACACTTAACACTGGAATTGTTCTAGAGTGAGGTGCCTCAGATGCTATCGTCTTTAGCCTTTTGTGTGGTTGATATTATACTTAACCCTTGTTCTAGAATGAGGTGCCTCAGATGCTATCTTCTTTAGCCTTTTGTGTGATTGACTATTATACTTAACCTTTGTTCTAGAGTGAGGTGCCTCAGATGCTATCTTCTTTAGCCTTTTGTGTGGTTGACATTATACTTAACCCTTGTTCTAGAATGAGGTGCCTCAGATGCTATCTTCTTTAGCCTTTTGTGTGGTTGACATTATACTTAACCCTTGTTCTAGAGTGAGGTGCCTCAGATGCTATCATCTTTAGACTTTTGTATGGTTGACATTTTATTTAACTCTTTTTCTAGAGTGAGGTGCCTCAGATGCTATCTTCTTTAGCCTTTTGTGTGGTTATTTTTCATAATTTGATACAGACTGTTCCATCTGTATTTTTCTGGAGGATTGAATAGGCTTGACAATCTTATGGCTTTCTCCAGTGAGATTTTTCACTCCAATTGTCTTAAACTATTCTTTTCTGTATACCTGACTTCAGCTATTCTTTTGATTTTTTTATCTGTTTGTGTGTTAAATAGAGCTAGGCAATTAGTGGACATTGCTAATTGATTAACTGACAGTCTCATTAATTGATTATTATGTCATTGAAGCAAAACAAAACAAATTATAATGCTAACAATTGAGTTTCAATACTCACAATGGTCAGAGCATTTAATGCATTAAACAAACAAAATGGTAATTTTCTGATGACTTGATATTCCGTGAGTCATGACATTAATTGATTAACTTGTAATTTTTATTATTTTACATGATGCTAATCAATGTAATCTCTGCTTATAGGTAATCAATTAGCCAATTTAATTGCCCAGCTCTAGTGTTGAATTATTTATCTGTGACACTATTTTATCCTTGCCTATTTCATTCTATCAATAATATTTTATTTCTAGCTTTAGTATTTTACTTTTCACTTCTTCCAGAAATGCCTAGTTACATTTGGTATTTACAAATAAGATTTGTTTAACTCTACATTAGTCTTCCAGGTTCTTCGTGGACCCAAAATATTTTGTAAATATCAGCACGACAGATTGAAGTACATACATGTTTGTTGTTCTCAGTAGTTTCAGTATTCGGCTAGTTTGTGTTAAATTGTTACACTTTGTTGAGGTGGTAAAAAATAAACAACTTATAATATTCAATGTTCATTTATTGATTAATAAAGGAAAATATTTTGAGTGTTAGTGGTTTTTATTTCCAAAATACTATCATTATTTAACTATTTTTTAAATAATTTTTTTATGATGGTGTCTGCTCAGACCCTGGAAGGAGTGACTATGTAACATTTTTACAGAAGATTAATGCAGGGTTAATTTATGAATATAAGTGGTATATCTAATGAGTTTAAAGTAATTATTTTTCATAAATGATGAGTGTACTGCCATGTAAAATAAGAATTTATTAAAAAACAGTTTTGCATTAAAAAGGTGTTGGCAAAATATTAGTATATATACCATAAAAGTGTTATCATAAAAAGTTGTATACATGTACTAATTAACTCTAAAGTACCTGGGTGTGTGGATTCAATGCACCTATTGTACAGTTTTTTATTGCATTGCAAAAACAACTGGATGAAATATTTTGAGACTGAGGTGAATTTTCTACAATTTATATAGCTTCAGCAAATAAAAAAATTATTTTAAGTGATATTTGTATGAATTTGGAGCTTTGAAAATTTGAAAAGATTCAATTATGATTTTCTAAGAAGCAAGTAAAGAGCATACCTTTGTCGTAGATTTTAATTACTGATTTTTATGCTTTCCTACTCTTAAAACTAAATTTTATCATTGTTTTGATTTTAAAAACAGCACATGTAGTTTCATTTTTACCATACCAAAATTATAAGCAAGCATTTTTTTTTTCTGGTGTTCACCAGAAGGTTTTTATCAAATATATGTATTAACTTTTTTTTTCACATTTATTTTCGGTTACTTTCTATGTCCATTCAAGAAGTTACTGATGAGTTCTAATTTAAATATTTCCTAACAACAGCTGTTTTGTTGGCACATAGAAACAAAATATGGTTGAGTGCAAAATGATCTAACTAAACCTACCTTATATTCTTTCATGAAAATTATTTACTATTATACATCACCACCACAATCAAAATGAAAAATTATAAAATATATAAAACAAACTCTTTGCAAGTTTCAAAAATTAGGACTGAAATTGTAGCAGAAGTTGTTTACAAATATTTTTTTCTTTTAGTAAAATATCACAAAGCTAAGCTTTTATCACTGTTCTATTCTCTATATAAGTCTATAATGAATATTGAGAAGAACAGAAAAGCATGGTGAAGATTAATCCAAAATCAAATGTTTCAATTTAAAAATGTTTTATATATATAGAATTAAATAGATAAAACTTTTTTTTAAATGTAATTCAACTCTGAATTTTTTTAAGATGTGGAAGAACAACTACAAATGTATTTTCTGTAATCTTAAAATTCACTGGTGCAATTTTTTCCTTCAGTTGGAGTGCATCCTTCCAGCCATAATAAAACCGAAGATTCATAACAATGTAATTAATGAATGCACAGCACTTCCTATTATCTAACATGGTAATACACTTGTGGTTTCTTTATGGAAAGAACAATAACTTCAGGTATTAATATCATTATGACAATTTATTTTACAGATGATAAAGGTGGAGAGATAAAAGATCATTTGATTGATGAATTAGACTATGTATTAGTACCACAGGAAGCTTGGGATCTTCTTAGTAGTTGGTACGGGACAGCTAATGGCCAGCAACCTATTGCTCGAAAAGTTGTAGAGTATGGAATGTTTGTTAAACACTGTAAGGTGTGTTTCTTTTTATAATTTTTTATTGAAATTTGGTTGTGAAATAGATTGCTATTTTTAAATTCTTTTTGAAAAGTGGTGTCTTTTAAATAGTGATGTCAAAGAAGAGCTACAGTACAGTTTTATGTTACTCAACTAAATCTAAGGATAATACATTTCTTAACCAGATCTAATCGTATCTACTGTAGATAAAATGAATATTGAGCATCATGTCTCGGTGATGACAGTTGTCATGAGTACTTGCTATGTAATAGATGTTTGAAGTCTCCTGTAACACATACTTCTTTAGGCTTAATTTTAATTCTTTTTATATGAGATCATTCATTAACTTCTAGGCCATTGATAGTATGTATGTCAAAAAAGGGGCTATTTCCAAATAAAAAAATACTGCTGTAGATATTTGTGATTAATTAGATCAAAGTATGAAATTGAAATTTATTGGTTAATCTACTCAAAGCTCAAGTTTACACTCCGTGATGAAATTCTAAATAAATACTATTTTGTAAAATGTTTTGCAGACTTGTTAGGATATATACTAACAATAACATATTTGTAAGCCTATGAATGAAATCTTTAATGGTTTTCATTTTCTGAGAAAAAGACAGGTGGTTAAACATAAAGAGATTGAGCATACCTTAAGTTTAAATAAACCAACAATGAATGATTGTATCTTGGTAGTATTATTTAATTAAACCAAAAATGAATGATTGTATCTTGATAGGATTATTTAAATAAACCAAAAATGAATGATTGTATCTTGATAGGATTATTTAAAAGAACAAAAAATGAATGATTGTATCATGGTAGGATTATTTAAAAGAACCAAAAATGAATGATCGTATCTTGGTAGGATTATTTAAAAGAACCAAGATGCAATCGTTCATTTTTGGTAGGATTATTTAAAAGAACCAAAAATGAATGATTGTATCTTGGTAGGATTATTTAAAAGAACCAAAAATGAATGATTGTATCTTGGTAGGATTATTTAAAAGAACCAAAAATGAATGATCGTATCTTGGTAGTATGATTTAAATAAACCAAAAATGAATGATTGTATCTTGATAGGATTATTTAAAATAACCAAAAATGAATGATTGTGTCTTGGTAGAATTATTGAAAAGAACCAAAAATGAATGATCGTATCTTGGTAGGATTATTAAAATTAACTAAAAATGAAAAAATGTATCTTTGACTCACATTTGCTCTATCCACTAATGCAAAGAGAATGCCTGGAAAAATGTTTGATTTTGAGATTAGGCACTGTTAATCCCTTTGGAATGAATGAAGATTTCTCTTTCCTTTAACTTTTTCCTTTCCTTTTCCCCACCCTACACTTTTTCTCTACCTTCTCACATTGACATTTAGTGTCTACAACTTTTTCATTCAAGGTTTGCACTCTTTTTCTTCTCTAGCCCATTCACTTTAGTTACCCACTTTTGTTACCTTTATATTATTTTTTTATAGTCATCCTTCACTCCTGTTAAGTTCACATACCTTTTATTGTTGTATCCCTTTGAACAATATTACCTGATGCAGGTGTTCATTTATTTTCTTACATTGTTGCTTGTATTTCTGTTATATATTTCCATTTTTTTTATTTAGTTTATTTACTACAATTAACTGTATTTATACAATTTTTATACTTTTATTATTATTATTTTTTATATGTTACTTTCATTAGCTTATTTGTAGCTTCAGGAACACGTTCTCGAACCTTTGAACCATGTGTTCTTTCAACCTAACTCTTATATTAACAGTTTGATTGTCACTGGTAACCTGATGAAGGGCTGTTGCCAGAAATGTCGTTTTCTTGTTTTATTATTAAAGTTGTTTTAATTGGGCAAGTGTTTCACCACTAATTTATATTATATTTTGCATTTTGTTATTTCCTCGCCTACATAATTCGTTTATTTCTTGAACTAGTCTTAGTATGAATCAATACCTCAACAACAATAAATAAAACGGAAGTTCATCAACTTGTCTTCGTGGGATTCGGTACCTTAACAAGAATAAATAAAACGGAAGTTCATCAACTAGTCTTAGTATGAATCAATACCTTAATAAGAATAAATAAAACAGAAGTTCATCAACTAGTGTCAGTAGGATTCAATACCTTAACAAGAATAAATAAAACAGAAGTTCATCAACTAGTCTTAGTATGAATCAGTACCTTAACAACAATAAATAAGACAGAAGTTCATCAACTAGTCTCAGTGGGAATCAATACCTTAACAACACTAAATAAAACAGAAGTTTATCAACTAGTGTTAGTAGGATTCAATACCTTAACAAGAATAAATAAAACAGAAGTTCATCAAATAGTCTTAGTATGAACCAGTACCTTAACAACAATAAATAAAACAGAAGTTCATCAACTAGTCTTAGTATGAATGAGTACCTCAACAACAATAAATAAAACAGAAGATCATCAACTAGTCTCAGTGGGAATCAATACCTTAACAACAATAAATAAAACAGAAGTTCATCAACTAGTCTTAGTGGGATTCAGTATCTTAACAAGAATAAATAAAACAGAAGTTCATCAACTAGTGTTAGTAGGATTCAGTACCTTAGAAACATTAAATAATGAACTTGTAAGGATTAACTAAAGTAGGCAAATATGGAGATATGCATGTAATTATGTCTCATTCAAGAAAACATTCAGTCGTAGGTTGCATTATGTTTGTTTGTTTACTTTTGAATACACATACAAATATATATATATATAAGCTTTAGTTTGTAATCGAAAGTTCACTTTTAGCTTTTGTAACGAGCAAGTAATATGTACTATTTCAGTTAAATATATTTTTTCCTTCAAATTCAGGTGGAAGTGTACTTGATGGAGTTCAAGTTGTGTCAGAACAGTGACCTGGAACATTGTGTGAGCCGTAAGTTTAGTAAAGCAGATACTGTAGGTAAGTTCATGACACAGTGATAAGGAGCCCTTTCTTTGCCAAATAATTCACTTCAGCTATAAGTGTAAAGCTAATATATGAAAAAGATAAAAAATTCCTTTAACCCTATCGCCCTGGGTATCCTTTACTGCGCATGACACAAGGTTTTAGTGTCTTACATTCAAAATTTTATTAAACTACTTTTTATTTATGTTATACCAATTAGAATAGCATAAAGCCTAAGCTAATAATCCATATTTTGATAGTATACAAGATTAAGTTCTCAATTATACAAGGGAATATACAAAAAAATCCTGAATTTCCATTAATGTGACCCATTTGTCTTAACATGTTATCATCCCTATTTTATCTATGACCCCTCGAAAATGTAAGAAATTAAACATAAATTA
>NW_013669252.1:18981-59135 GCF_000517525.1 Limulus polyphemus
CTAAATGCATTACTATTAGAACTATAAAGAGTTAGAGTTAACCCTCTTCGAAAACCCAACGGTAAGAAAAAAGATTAGTAACGTATATTATTTCTTGTTTTTCATATTTATTTTTTATTTATTATTATAAAAGTAAATAAAATTGAAAAATATGGATCATTTTAAGTTATTTAAGACTAGATTAGGTAAAACAAGTAATAATATTATAATTAAAAGGCATGCACGTGAGCAGCTCGTGGGTAATATAATTCAATAGCATAACGTGATCTGCACGTTCTCTGAGTGATTTACAACTTTTTATGGTGCGGAAAGTAGTTAGACACGGTTCAAATGGCAGTAAAACAATACAATTTAATTATAAATACATGTATAATGTTAGGAACTTAGAGCCATAGAGCCACTTAGGATAAGCGAATGTGGTTTCATGTTACAATTTGAAGTCATTCTAGAAAGAAAAAAGGGTAATTTAGGTTTATTTCGATTTTTTTATTTTTTTTTTATTTTGGTGGTTACAAAGTCGGTCGATTTGACTGATCCCATTTTGAGATAGGGTAGAGAAAATAACAGATAAACTATAAAGTTTTACTGAAAAAAACGTTTGAAATGCATTTAGGAGGTTTTAGGGATTACACAAAGGAAATTTGAGATTTTTGAAATGAGGAAAAGTATTTTTAATTTTAACATGAAAATTACTTTGCACTCGGATTATTCTAAAGATATATTCATGGACAAATCTTTATTTCATTTTGTTAAAAATACTTCACTTAAAAATAATATTTTTTGTATGTGAAAGATCTATAATATTAACTGAAAGACTGCCAAATTTTGTTAAGATATACACATTATATTGGAAGTTATAAGTATTAAATCTATAAAGACATTAAACAAGTACAGAAAGATCACATGGTCAGTAAAATTGACAGCCTGTATTGCCTAGATTGTTACATTTTTCACATAATTACCTAACAGGATCTTGTGAAAAGAGTCTGGATTTGCCCCTTATAATCCTTTTCACAAACATAGAACAGACTTTTGTGTATCATAGCAGTTAATTTTGTCAAATAGAAGTTTAAAATAAATTAAAGTACATTATTTAACAGTATGAAGTGTTTGATCTCATTTACTCACTTTTTGTATATTCAAATCCCATGGACAGGAATAAGAAAGGAACTTGAAGAAAGATAAAAAGGCAAGGAAAATGAAAATGGATTTGTCTAATGATTAACATTTATACAATGATATAAAATGCATGCTGTTAAAATTTTCATGGTATGGGAAACCAACTGATTTACAAAAGGGGATAGGTTGGAAGTTAAAACAATGGAAAAAGGGAGAAAAATTAATGATGAAGAAACAAAATCGGAAATCCTAAAATGCTGTATTGAAAGAGACAATTAGGATTTTGAATTCAATTTCCAAAATTTATCTCTAATCTTTCTGTTGGTTAAAAGAAAATTGGGTCACTTGATTGTCATCACTACTCTCTGATTGGTCCAAAAGATTCTACTTTCTATAGCTGCGTTTATGAACACTGTTACCTGTTTCCCCATTCATGCATCATGGTCATGAGTTATCATTGACTACACACATCTGATGAGCAAAGGAACTAAAACTAGATAATAATAATAAACCTTTTTATTACAGCTATTGTTGTAGATGATAATTCAGTTCAGTGGAGAAACATTCACTTAATACTAAAATAATCCATTTCTCTGTGCTTTTGTAAATTTACCGATACCTTACTTAATTTTTAATTTCATTGTTCAGTCATATTAATATTTCTGTTTATTAACAACTAAATGTCAGGTTCCTGATTAACATATGACATCATGTCCTGTGCTTCCTCTCAGAAGTGATATTGTAAGCAATTGTTAGACCTAACAGGTATCACATAGTCAAATTATACCCAACTAAAGTTAAAGCAGTTTTATTCAACTTTTTATACTTGCTCATGATTCACTCTCACAAATGATTTGTAGTAACCAGACATCATTCAGAAGAAACATTTAGAAAACAGCATTTGTGTACACATATTTGATAATAAAAAAATTAGCAAAGTTCTCTTAAAAATTTACACTTGGCATCCATTTTGTCTCTTAGCTATTAAACTCAGATTTCTTCCCCAGACCTTACTAATTTTGAGGGGGGGGGGGTAACCCAAAAAAAGCTAGCTTTTAAGTTGCCAAATTATTATTATTACTTCATTTAAAAGTTACTTTAAAATTCTCCTAAACACATGAGTTGTTACCTGAAAATTTGCCTTCTATCAGAAGTTAAATGTTGTTATAATCATAGACAGAATTCAACACTTATGTGAATATCATCCAGTAAATGTGAATAGTAAAAAATCATTCAAAGCTACCTTTAAACCCTGGGAAGTCAAATCTCACTGTTCGGTCTGACAAGAGTAGCCCAAGAGTAGGTTTTTTTGTGGGGTTGACTAGCTGCATTCCATCTTACTTAGAAATTAGGGACAGCTAATGCAGATAGCTAAGCACAAAATCCATCAAAACAAACAAAAAACCTTGATCCTCTCCCTTTATCCATGATGCAAGCTATAGCTATGAACCAACTATCTTAAATTCTTATTCTAAAATATATATTGCTTTAGCTTACTGCACTTTAATCATAACCTTAAATTGTGATATGCATTTTTAGTTTATATATATATTGCTTTAGCTTACTGCACTTTAATCATAACCTTAAATTGTGATATGCATTTTTAGTTTATATATATATTGCTTTAGCTTACTGCACTTTAATCATAACCTTAAATTGTGATATGCATTTTTAGTTTTTCGTGTATGTTTAATAATTCTCCCAGAATTTAGCTTATCTCATCATGTATTCAATACACACTAAAGTTTAAACCCAGTCCTTTAACTACAAATATACATTTTAAAATCTATCTCATACTTCTAAAAAGTTCTTAAATGATGAATTTAGATCACCACATTACTCATTTGCTCAGAATTATGTGATGAGTTTCACCTTTTTTTTTTCACCTATTTGCCAACTTAGACTTATCTGTATGACATAATTGACTTTTTCTTCACATTCTACATTTGGTCTTTTTAAAGATCTTTCTCTATATATGTTAATATATTTTACAAATGTGTATGGGGATTAAAAACGATTTTTTTCTCACTAATTTTGGCTTATTTATGAAGTTAAATTTTCCTGAACAGTTTTGCATAGCTTAGTGAAAATGGGTGGGTAGAAATGTGTGACAATTCAAAACTGGAAAAATGGCTTTCTGAGTAAGAGAAAATACAGCCAACTTGAAAATCATTCAGCCAAAACTACCATTGACCAGTTTTTCATTAATACAGTAATTATAATAATTGATGTGTGCTTGATATTTTTACCATTCTGTAGTTGTTTGATTTGTCATCTTTTCAACTGAGAATACTTGTATGGTACACAATTTTTAACATCTTCGTGTGTATGTATCTATCATTTTGGAGTATATGCTGAGCATATTAAGGAATCACAATTTTATGTACTTAGTTACTGTTACAAGGTATTCCTTGTTGGACATTCATAGAGAGTAGTTGTCACTTAAGAAAATCTAAAAGTGGTAATTCACAAATGGAAGTATTTTATTTATAGAGATTTTTCAGGATATTAATACCAAAAGTCTTTGTCTTCTAGATTTGTTTTCACTTGCATCTTATCTCCTTCTATGAAACACAATTGACTCACTTTTGTCCATACTATTCAGAAATGGTGTGCTTATATTATAAATGAGGCTTAGAAGTTATTTAATGTGTGGTTACATTGTACTGTTTTTTAAGCTATGGCAGAATGTACACTTGAACTTTCAATCCAGAAGTTGCTTTGGTTTCTTTTTTTAGTTTATAAATTTTTTAAATTTCTTTCTGTTTTTTATAGAACATATTGAAAAGGAAATGAGAGCATTATTTAATATTCCTGACAATAAAGAAACTCGACTATGGAACCGGTACAGTAGTAACACTTATGAACATCTGAGCAACAAAGATAGCACAGTTCAAGATGCTGGTCTCTATCAGGGTCAGGTGAGGATGGCAGAAACAAAGATCCTAATGTAACAATATTACATTGTAATTAGTGATACTGGAAATATTTGAATTAAACAAAAAATAAATCCATCTTATTATCTTACAGATTGTTTTTCAATTAGAAACTAATTGTTTTAATTCAGAATTTGTTTGCTTAATGTATTTTTTAAAAAAAGACTTCTTATGAACGTTATAATTGGACTTTTTGTTCGTTAATGCAGGTTCTAATTATTGAACAGCAGAATGATGATGGCACTTGGCCTAAACATGTTAAGAGGTAATGTGTGTGTTGTATCATAATTTGTGCACATTTTAAATATAGAATAACACACTTTTCTGAAGGAAGTATGCAGTAAATTTTAAATATTAAACAATTAAAGAAAGACTTCTTGTCTATTCTTGCATAAAAAAAGTTTAATTATGTTACTAGTAATAATAATTACAGCACTGTTTTAAATGTATTCCAGTGACATAAATCATTCTTTGTTTGAACATTGTTATTGCAGTAAAGAGTTATGTAAAATTATTAAAACGGATTACAGATGGTTTGAATTATAACTGAATAAATTTAGTTAGTCTTCTAAGATTTGTGGTATCTTTAAGTTTATATTCAGCATTTATAAAAAAATTTTGCCAAGTATATCTGACATTATTTAGGAAGTAAGTAAGAGACCAAAAGTCACATTGTAGCCAGGAGTGTATATAACTTACCTTCATAGTAAAGTATCACCATATAAATGAGAAACAAGTTTGTTGTTACATGGCATATTTTTCACAAGATATTGAAGCACTGTAAATTGATATTGGATGTGACTTGCTGTGTAGGAGAAATTTTATAATTGTTTTAAACTATTCAAAGAAAAGCTATTGTTTTAACCATAGTAACTAAAGTTCAGAAAAATTATGCAAAAATGTGATTTAAAATATGTATTTTACTCGGAATAATTTATAATTTAGCGATTGAGATCTTCTATTAAAGATAATCACTTTATTTAACGGTTATATAACTGAAAATTTAATTTTGAACTTACAATGGAAAGTATACATCCATAGTATGGTTTGGGTATATATATAGTATCTATGATATTTTGGTATAAGATTTATTGTGCAACTTCTGACTTATCAAAATCCTTGTTTTGTCAGTACGGGGTCAGCTTTGAGCTACTCTAACACATCAGGGGTGGGGACTGCTGATAATCGTTCTTACAATAACCAAGCTAACGTAATGTAAGTACACTTGTTTTTTGTGCTTTGTTATAACTTCTGTTTGTCTCTTAAAATTTTTAAAAAAGCTATTTTCTTGTATTGTTTTAAAATTCTTAAAAATCATCCATGCATGCTCATTAAAAAAAGAGAGTTTATTGCATAATATAAACCTAACGTCATATCATCAGAATGAAGCTGCTGATGTATCTTAAGCTTACAACTGAATAAATAGTTTTGTAATTTGTTTTATCAAATTTTAGACATTGGTTTTTCTTTACAAAAACTTAATCCTATAGATTACAATTATGCTAGCTATAAAGTAGTATTAATAAAAATTTCTTTATTTTTGGTTAACTTCACAAGCTTTGGTAGACAGCTTAAATGCTATTGGATATCATGGAGTGTACTTCACAATGCTTGAAAATTTTATTTCTTTTGACTACTGAAGGATTAATTCAAAAATTTTAAACTTACATTTCTGCATATCTCTGAGAAGTCTGCTGAAAACAAAGCATGTATTGATTTTTTTTTCTTTAGATTTTTTTTTGCTTATCCAAAAGTATTGGTTTATATTTACCAAGAAACTGTCATCTCTTTACAATATAATTATCAATGTTTTGTTTATCGTATGATTTTTTCTTCTCTTTCTCTGGATTTTATTAGTATATCCTCTCATTCTTACCCTTTTATGATCTTACAGCAGATGATTGAGCATCTACTAATGAAGTTAAGCTTTTAAAATAGCTACAGACAAAGTTTAAATACTATTAGATAGAGCATATTATGAACTGTTTACGTCAATTTAGAGTGAATAAAGTGTTTGTGAGAGTAATTTATAGTTTTGTGGGAAAAAAAAGAGAGATCTAGCTTGTACAGATAGGGACAACACTATATAGTGGGAAGTTTAAAAGAGTTGGTAACAAACCACAGATCTGAGAATTTTTCATAGTTTTAAAAATCCTTGTTTTGTCAGTACGGGGTCAGCTTTGAACTACTCTAACACATCAGGGGTGGGGACTGCTGATAATCGTTCTTACAATAACCAAGCTAACGTAATGTAAGTACACTTGTTTTTTGTGTTTTGTTATCACTTCTGTTTGTCTCTTAAAATTTTTAAAAAATCTATTTTAATTACATACATTTAGAGTGAATAAAGTGTTTGTGAGAGTAATTTATAGTTTTGTGGGAAAAAAAGAGAGATCTAGCTTGTACAGATGGGGACAACACTATATAGTGGGAAGTTTAAAAGAGTTGGTAACAAACCACAGATCTGAGAATTTTTCAGTTTTATTTACACATCCATTTTGTTCCTGGAAATGATTTTATATTAAATGATATTTGTTTGAAAACTATGGAAGTTTTCTTCTACAACAAAACATCATGTAAGCCTTATTAGGTTTAGAGAATATGTTGAGTATTGTCAAAATATTGTGGTGAATCAAATTCTTATTTATCGAATATTATTGTTAAGTTTATCATATTCAATCTCACGTGTGAATAAGATAACTTATACTTTATCAAGACTAAAATATATCTGTCAGGTATAAAAGGATTTTGGCCAAAATTATTGCTAGCAAAAACATTGTTACCTAGTCTGTGCTATCAACATTTTAAAAGGTCGTGTCCTAGGTCATTTGATAAACATTTGTCAGTTTTTTTGGTGTTTTTTTTTACAATATATAACCAGATGTGCCTACTGAAGTTGACAAAGTAAAAATGTCAAAATCAGTATGATAATGAATGTAATAGCCCCCAGTGGCACAGCTGTATGTCTGCGGACTTACAACGCTAGAAACTGGGTTTCGGTACTCATGGTGGGCAGAGCACAAACAGCCCATTGTGTAGCTTTGTGCTTAATTCCCAACAAACAATGAATGCAATCAACTTGCTGATCAATATTTAAAAAAATGTAAAGTCTAAAGTTAAAGGAAGAATTTTCAGTAGTTTCTCAAAGCTGTGCTTCACAACATAAAAAGCTAAATCAAATTATATGCATTTTTTTAAAATCAAAAATAGATTCCATTTTATAAGTTTATTCTACATTTTTTGACATTTATTAATTATTTCTGTTGTAAGAAGGAAAAAAAAATCAAAGAATATTGGTGCCACTCCCCACCCTGGTCTCGAAAGATTTAATACTTGTGAAGCTTGATCTTACATTGTCATAATTTTTACTGTACTACAGAATACTTAATGTTTCATTATGGAAGATTTGGTGTGAGAGTTTACTACTTGTGTGGAGGTTGAACTGTGTCTTGAACCTTTACTATCTCTGCACTTTTGTGTCAGCATATGTACATCCTTAACCTTTTATTTATTTGATATATTTATCCACCTATTTCTAATTTATTGTGCTTTGATGTGTTTGGACTTCATTGTTTTTCACAGAGCAACGCAAAGCTATGGGTCAGTTAGTGGAGGTTATTCAAACAACACCTATAATTACGATTACCATAGTGGAGGGATGGGAAATGTACAACCTGGACTCTGTGGATTAAGTAACTTAGGAAACACTTGTTTCATGAATGCAGCATTGCAGGTTAGTTACTGTGTTTCACAGTTACATGATATCATTGGTGAAATATAATTTGTAAAATATGATATATAACATGCTCCTATGAATTTATTCAATTTTGTCTGTTTGTTTTTATTGTTGTTTCTTTCTCATCTTTTGTTCTGCCAAACTCTATTAATAGTATAGGTGGGATGATTCCAAAAATCTGGATTTCTATTCTAGGACTTCAGTGTGTTCACTATTCTTGATTCTGATTCTCCACAAAAGTAGTTATTTGTCATGCATTTCAGAGTGATAAGGAAAAAGAATAGTAAAGTTAGGCTATTCATAAGTTGAAGATTGGAAAAAGTTGCACAACAATGTGTTTTTACTGAGTTCATTCACATTATTTTTGGTAAATATGCATGTAAATAGTATTCATAGAGCTGGATAAAGCCTTTGTGGTTGGATGATTTCCCTCTGCTCAGCTACTTCATAGTTAGTGACAGCTGTATCTGAATCTTAGGGATTTCTGATCTGCTTGTTTAGCTCATTTGTAAATTAACCGCAGTTCAGGTTGAAAATTCCAACTTCATAAGGCATCTCAGAGGTCAGAGGAGAACATCTAAGGTAATGTGATCCAACATCTCAGTGTGGTCAGTAAAAGAATCATGTCTCCAATAAGTTGATCTGACATCCCAAAATGGCCATCTCTGTGGTCAGTAAGATAATTGTGTCTAAAATAAGTTGATCTCGCATCTCGGAGTGGTTTCAATTTTTTGTCTAGTATTTTTAGTTTCATTTTATTACTCTTTGAAGAAGATAATGTATTCTTAAAATTTTTATCACTTTATAAGTTTAGCTATTTTTAATGAGTAGTTATAATAGGGTACGATAAAAATCACTGATGTTTGTCACATTACAAATGAGAAATTGGTTCCTAGAGATCTTAAGCCCTGCTATTAAAATGTGAGTTGTATATGTAATTTCAACAGTTTGATTTGATAAAAAGATTCTTCAACTGGGGTTTAGATCATTATGAATGAAGGTTATTTCATTTCTTTGGTTTATTACAGTGTATGAGCAACACCCCTCTCCTTACCGAGTACTTCCTAGATGATAGATATTGGGATGAACTCAATGTGGAAAATCCTCTTGGTATGAAGGGAGAAATTGCTAGGTCATATGGGGAGGTTATTAAAACCATTTGGTCTGGTCAGTACACTTACACCATTCCTCGGAGTTTCAAGGTAAACATCTTTATATATTTTTATTACTTATTTTTTGGCAATTATTCTCCATTCTACATAAATGCTGCACTTAGATATTTTTTATCTATCAAGTGGAATCATTAAAAATGATCCAATAGTGAGGTTGCTGAAATTGTTCCAAAAATTTTAAGAGCGCAAATGCTTTAGTCAGAGTATTCTAATTTTGTTATAAACAAAAATTATGCTAAAGAGCCTTATAGATGTCCTTCTTTATCAGTTTTTCATAAATTAAAATGGCACTTGTGCACATACACACAACTAAAAGGAATACAACATTAAAATAACTGCATAATATATAACTTGTTAAAAACAGGGACCAGCCCTAAAAAGACTACATGGTTTGGTGTTCTTACACTACTGTTGACTCCTGAAGAGGGTGCTGTAAGAACACCAAAAGATGTAGTCTTTTTATGGCTGGTCCCTGTTTCTAGGAATAATATATAATCTAATTTTAAGCAAATTAACTAGTGTAAAGAAAAACTGAAAGGGTTAACTCAAAGTATTAGTATGTAGTGTTTATTTAAGCTAACTGTCTTTGTGCTATATTTTTTATGTATATTTTTTATAGTAGCCAGTTATACTACTAATAAATTATTTATTATGCAGTTATTTGGATGTTGTATTCCTTTTTATGTGTATACAGTGTTTTCATGCTTTTTAATATTTATACACCAAGAAAAAGTGTGTATGGAATACCAGGGACAAGTTTCTTGGTAATTAAATCTAGTTGTTGTTGAAAAATTTACTATAGTTTCATTGCAGTGCAAAATGAAAAAGTGGCTATTTTGTAGATGATGGTTGGGAGGTTTGCTCCTCAGTTTTCTGGGTATCAACAACAAGACTGTCAAGAACTTATGGCTTTCCTGTTGGACGGATTGCACGAAGACTTAAACCGCGTGAAAAAGAAACCATATGTAGAACTTAAAGAAGCTGAGGGAAGATGTGATGAGGTACCTTTTACATTTATCATTATTGGAAGTAAGGTCAATAATAATTTGATTATATTAGTTTCACAGTTACTGTTATAACAATACATGAGAACATTATTGCATTAAAGGTTGAGGTGAAATAATCATTTTTATGATTAATTGTAAGCCTTACGTTAATGTAAACATTTCTCCTGTAGCATTGCATTGAGGAATAATGAATTCATGTTACATCATTAGCTTTCCTGTCACATTATTTATCATTTTTAATTTTTAGGTTGTAGCTAAAGAGGCTTGGGAGAACTACCAAAAGAGAAACAACTCTATCATTGTAGACATATTTCACGGACTTCTTAAGTCTACGCTGGTGTGTCCTGACTGTACCAAAGTATCTGTCACTTTTGACCCTTTTTGTTATTTGTCTCTACCATTGCCAGTCAAAAAAGAAAGGCAAATCGGAGTTTTTCTTGTTCCATTGGATTCCACTAGAAGGCCAATACAAGTAAGAATGCAACTTTTTTTAAATGCATGGTGAATGAAAAAAATTGTTTCATACTTCTTCCCTTTGTATGCATCGTAAGTATGAAATCGTACTTTGATAATGAAACAGGATAGTTGGGATATGCAAGATTTAATAATAATGCAGAAAGAATGGACAAATAATCAGCACTGGAAAGTTTGAACTATTAATTTTGTTTTTATAATGTTAAATAATGAATTATTTATTGATAATTGAAAACAAGAAAATCCAACAAGACAAGAATGTTTTATTAAATTCTTCCTATTTTAAAACTTTTTAAATGCTCCAAATTTGAATAGAAACTTATATATACGTTCATACTTATCAATAAAACAATTTAGTATATGTATATATGTATGTATATAAAAGCCACTCTGTTATACGCTAGGTTTGTTGGTAACATTTGGTAACGCTGAAATTGCCTCGGTAATTATAGTGCCTGAACCTCAAGTGGAAGTCTCATGTTTAAATACCAGAACAGTTGAGATTTGTTATAATTATATTTTTAAAGTTCTTCCAATACCATATAGATTAAACCATTCTAACATCATCTATGAAATATATTCTAAAGTAAAATTCTGAATAAAACTAAAAATAGATAAGAAAGAGTGCAAAAAAGAAAATGTCATTTAGAAAGAGAAAGTAGATAGATGGTACAACAAAATCAAGAAAGCTTACCAGAAATTTTAGTGCATGACTCCATAAACATATAAGATTATAGAATAAAAAAATTGCCTTAGTAATATCTACATTATAATGAGTAATTTACTAAGAGTAGTGGTAAATAAATTATATAAATGGGAAGACCTAGAAATCAAATGTCACAGTTCTCATACTAGGAGATATTGAGGATTTTTTAAGACATTTTATTAAAAAAGTAATGATTTAAAACTTGTATTAATTTGATTTATTAAGTAAATTTTCCTGCCAAGTTTATTTGTATACAATGATAATAAAATAGTTTAATTAAATTTTGAATATGACTAAAAAGTTGTGAAATGCACACTTTGACCTACCTGTAGCAAGAGGTTATATAAGGAATCTCTCTTGATAGAAACAAATTGATTTTATATTATCTTGAGCCTTGATGTATGATTTTGAAACCATTATAACTAAGTTCATTGTATTTTTATACTCCAGCCATTGTTCTGTTATAAGAGCAGATTGTTGGACTGGGTAAAGATAGTTTCCAGATACTCTTTATTTATACTACTGAGTCTTTAAAATATTTGCTCCCAGGCGTTTTGCATTGATAGAAAATGATTTTATTAAAACATGCTAAACTTGGCTTAGATTTTGAAAAGGAGAACATTTCCACAAGTAGATAATTTTTAGGTGAAAAAAAAAATCTAATAGTTGTATATTTGTTCAGAATGGCAAATCTTAGAAAGTGTAGTGTAAATCTTTCTTCAAGCCAAATTGTGCCCTTGAACGTTCAGGCCAATACAACAACATCTTATAAAGTAAATTGACTCTTCATGAGTTTGTGCTATTATTAGAATGGCAGAGAAAGTCCCTCTTTTACCAGACAGAAACGGTGTTAACCTCAAGTTATAACTTTTGTGGAATATAGATAAAGGAATTAAATGACTATAAACATCAGTGTGTCAGAAACAACTTTTTAGTTAGATAGTTTCTTTCTAAAAATGGTAAAATTAATACAAATAATCAAGCAAACAAAAAACATTTGAAATGCACTACTAAGAACCTTAGATGCCCCTTTGTTTGTGTAAGAGTTTTGTACTTCTTCATTTTACAGGTGAAAGCAACTGTTCCTAAAATGGGGTCCATTCAAGATCTGTGTAATGCTGTTAGTAAAATTAGTGGTTTACCAGCTGACAAAGTGAGTTTGCACTGTGGTTCTGTGAGATCTGTAATTGTTAGTTAAGCAACTTGTTTATATGTCATGTAACTGTAAAAGGTTGTTCAGTTGAAAATAGAACTCCTGTCTGTGTTATATTGTGCATGGTGTACTATTCACATGCCTGGATTTGAGTTTTATACACTGCATATATTCTAAGGTTGTTTGACATCAGTAAGTGAGACTACATGGTACAGGAAACATATCTCTTTTTTTTTTTACCCTAAAGTACTTTTTGTTGAAGCATTCATGATCATATTGTTTCTGTGGTATGGAAAATTTTTTGTCACATAGTTCTATATTTCAAAACCAGTGCTTTTTTTTATTTGAAAATGATTTGAACATTCTTCATGGCAGGTAAACTGAACATTTTTCGTGGTAGGTAAACTGGACATTCTTCATGGCGGGTAAACATAACATTCTTCATGGTAGGTAAACATAACATTCTTCATGGTAGGTAAACATAACATTCTTCATGGTGGGTAAACTGGACATTCTTCATGGCGGATAAACATAACATTCTTCATGGTAGGTAAACTGAACATTTTTCGTGGTAGGTAAACTGAACATTCTTCATGGTAGGTAAACATAACATTCTTCATGGTAGGTAAACATAACATTCTTCATGGTAGGTAAACATAACATTATTCATGGCGGATAAACATAACATTCTTCGTGGCGGATAAACATAACATTCTTCATGGCAGGTAAACATAACATTCTTCATGGCGGGAAAACATAACATTCTTCATGGCGGATAAACATAACATTCTTCATGGCGGGTAAACTTAACATTCTTCGTGGTAGGTAAACTGAACATTCTTCGTGGCGGGTAAACTGGACATTCTTCATGGCGGGTAAACATAACATTCTTCATGGCGGGTAAACATAACATTCTTCATGGCGGGTAAACATAACATTCTTCATGGCGGGTAAACATAACATTCTTCATGGTAGGTAAACTTAACATTCTTCATGGCGGGTAAACATAACATTCTTCATGGCGGGTAAACATAACATTCTTCATGGCAGGTAAACATAACATTCTTCATGGTAGGTAAACTTAACATTCTTCATGGTAGGTAAACTGGACATTCTTCATGGCGGGTAAACATAACATTCGTCATGGCGGATAAACATAACATTCTTCATGGTAGGTAAACTTAACATTCTTCTTGGTAGGTAAACTTCAAATTTCTCATGATGTACCTTGTTTAAAGAAAATCTCTGCATTGCTTTTGTAAGTTGTATTTGTTATATTTTCTATTTTAGTTCTATTTTTATTTTAGTTGTGATTTTGAGTTTTTTACTGTATTGGTTGTGACATACCGGGTGGGGAAAAAGTTACTACAGTAAAAAACTTTATTATTTGACATTTGCTGAACATGGGCAGTGCCAGATAGGTGTAGTTGGTATTACATGCTTGTTTACTAAGGAAATATTATAAATACAGTCAAACCAATTTAATTATTATTTTTATCAGGTAGTAGTTAAAAATTAAACAACTGTATAATCACACTTATGTTCCACCTTGTATAGTATTGGAAATAATTATAAAAACAGTGACCAAAAAATGGGTATATATAAAAGGCATATATTATGGGAATGGCACTTTTTTTTTTATTCTGTGAAAATGTACTGCACCAAAGTACAGTCATGTTGATAGCTTGCATTGTGATTGGTCATCATCCAACCAATCAGAAAGTGCCACACCTGTATAAAGCCTATATAAGTACATGCAGTCATACTGTGTCAAGTAGTAATAGTAGTTTGATATCAGTCATTTCATTCACAGACTGAAATATTGTACTACAAACATGTAGGCATCAAAGTTTTGGCTGGTTAAGGATACATCATGGTGAAAATTGTGGGAAAATTCCATGTTTCAGAGGGAAATGTAAGCAAGACTCATGGTTATAGCTAGTTAATAGAAATTTTCAAAGTTAAGTATCTCGGGAGATGTTTTTAAAGAGATAGGTGACAATCAAGTACAGATCTTATCAGAGACATTGCTTTAAACACTGGAGTGAATGTTACCTTGAGAACAGTAAGATAATCATCAAGTAATGGGATCATTGGATGAGTAGTTGTGAAATAAACTACTGATAATAAGAGGTAAGCAAAAAATATATATATTGAAATGGAAATTGGAATACAAAATACAAACAGTAGAATCAGCAAAGCTAGAGTTGTTTCTTTGCAGATAAATCAAAGTACTAATTGTTCCACAACAGATAACAGTATCATAGTGAACATGAATATTTATAGTGAAGTGTGATGGACCAGAACAAACTTGTAGCTCCATCTCACCCAATGGTGTCAGTTATTTACACAAAATTGTAATTATCCTGACTTCTGACAAGTATATCAGATTATGATCCTTACACTCTTTCCCAAAGAACATGACTCATTGTGGAGGAAATTCATTTTTCAGCAAGACAGTGATCATAAAATGGCAAACAGATATGTATAATGTGTTTATTATTTCTCTCCAGTTGGTTGTTAGAGATGTTTATAATGTGTGTGTTACCTCTCCCCAATTGTTTGTGACAGATATGTATAGTAGTGTGTTGTTTCTCCACAGTTGGTTCTTACAGATATGTATAGTAGTGTGTTATTTCTCCACAGTTGATTGTTACAGATATGTATAGTATTGTGTTATTTCTACACAGGTGGTTGTAACATATATGTATAGTAGTATGTCATTTCTCCACAGTTGGTTGTTACAGATATGTATAATGGGTGTGTTATTTCTCCACAGTTGGTTGTTACATATATTTATAATGGGTGTGTCATTTCTCCACAGTTGGTTGTTACATATATCTATAGTAGTGTGTTATTTCTCCACAGGTGGTTGTTACATATATCTATAGTAGTGTGTTATTTCTCCACAGTTGGTTGTTACATATATCTATAGTAGTATGTCATTTCTCCACAGTTGGTTGTTACAGATATGTATAGTAGTGTGTTATTCCCCACAGTTGGTTGTTACAGATATGTATAATAGTGTTATTTCTCCACAGAGGGTTGTTACGGATATGTATAATATGTGTGTTATTTCTCCACAATTGGTTGTTACAGATATGTATAATGGGTGTGTTATTTCTCCACAGTTGGGTGTTACAGATATGTATAGTAGTGTGTTATTTCCCCACAGTTGGTTGTTACATATACTTATAGAAGAATATTATTTCTCCACAGTTGGTTGTTACAGATAAGTATAATGGGTGTGTCATTTCTCCACAGTTGGTTGTTACAGATATGTATAGTAGTATGTTGTTTCTCCAAGTTGGTTGTTACATGTACTTATAGTAGTATGTTGTTTCTCCAAGTTGGTTGTTACAGATATGTATAGTAGTATGTTGTTTCTCCAAGTTGGTTGTTACAGATATGTATAGTAGTGTGTTGTTTCTCCACAGTTGATTGTGACAGATGTGCATAACCATCGGCTTCATAAAATATTCCAACAAGATGAAGGAGTGAACAATATTCAGGACAGAGATGAAATATTTGTGTAAGTATTCAGTATTGTTCCAGGTGAGTTCTTTATTAACACTTTTACAGATTTTTTTAAAAGTTTTACAGATGTACTATATATTTAAAGGTTTTAAAGATGTATTTTTTATTTAAACTTTTGTATTTTTCAGGTATGAAGTCACTGTTTCAAGCTTTAGCGACCCCAGTACTTTAATTCTACCTGTCTGTATGAGAGAGAAACGGTATGCACATTCATTAACTTGCAACGTCTGAGTGAAATGATTGTCATATTAATGTTAAATTTAGTAAAGATAATCATGATGATGACAAATTCATCTTTTTAGGTATGCTAGAACTATTAGAATTAGCCCTGGATTGAGTTTGAAACATAATAAACACAGAAAATGTGTATATTAATACCCATTGCATCATTGAGAAAATAATTTTATATTATGTTTGGTGATGTTAAGTTCACTCTTAATAATTTTATTTCAGCAATGCACTAAAGCTTTAAAAAAAATGTGCTTCTAAAAGTTGCCATGTTCTCTTCTATCATCATGTGTCAGAACTTTTCCTTCCAGCTCTTCCACTTCGTACATTTATGATACTTTTTTTGATATTCAGCTTTTTCAATATTTTTTGGAAACCTTTTTACCGAAGATTTGTCTGTGAATTTCAAGCTCTTTATTGATTCAGTCTGAGTGTAAGATGATTTTCATGTTAATAACATGAATACTTTTTTTCATCTTATAGTTTTTATATTTCATTTGCATAACATCTAAAACCTCCTAAATGAACATCAGAAGTTTTTTCAGTAAAACAGTATACCTTATCTTTTATTATCTGTAGCCTAAAACTGACTGTAAGGAAATCATTAATCGGAAAAGTTAAGAAATGGGAAATAAAATAAAAAATACTTTTATTTGTTTAGAATGACTACAAATTATAAGAGTTACAATAATTTATTCTAACAACTTCAGACCCATAACTTTTTCACAACTACTTTCATTTAATTTTTTTTACTTCATTTTTCTTTAAACTGTGTCTGACTATCATAACAAAACAATAATTCTCTCGTTGAGAGTGGTGAAAGCTTTAGGTAAACTATAAAAGCATGAAACAAAACACCAACACATGGCAGTCTACATGCATTTCTCAAGGAGAAATTTTTCTTTAATTTTTTCCATTTAAGTTTTTTTTTTTTATATATAATCTAAGAAATTTCTTAGCTTAACAATGACAAATATACATAAAACAAGAAATTTAACAATTAGCTTAGTCTTGAGGTCTTTTTAGACATGGGTTCCTGTTTTGTAAGTCTTCTTTTTTCTAACAAAGTTCTGTGTCCAAAAAATAATTCATATAAGTAGCAGGTATGCATTTTAGAATAAAAAAAATATATTGGGCACTTGAATAGGATATACTTAAAATTTTATAGTTTTGTGGCTTTCTAACTAAGCTGTAAATAGGTTTAATAATTCCAATACTTTTCGGAGCACTGACTTCAGTCTATGGAAATCAAGAACTTACTTGTGAAACAGTGGTTTTTACTGGTAAAAATAACCAGGCAGTACAAAATAAACTTTCTTTTGGTTATAAACCTGTACCATTGACAAACAGGCATAAGCAAATAAGTGATTTCAAAAGCATGAAGAATTTGGAGAATCATCTGTTTATCATTATTATATTTTGTTTAATTAGTGGATTTTCCCAATTTTCTCATGGTAGCTAGGCTTTCTGTATTTCCTAGACTCCATTCATGTCTGTCTAACATTAGCCTTAGGCCTATACGTGCGTAATCAACAGTGGGTCAGTGTTTCAACACTGACGATTAACGATGAAAATTCTGAGTTTGATTTTATAAATTTGTTTGTTTTAGTTTATACCGAAGGTTTATCGGTGAGAAGTTCAGACAGCTGTGTTAGTTTTATTTTTGTAAGCATCTATACTAGAAATTAATCTCACTAAATATTTGTGCTATTGGCATTCATTATTATTGCAAATCCCTGCCTGCCCAAATATATGTATACAAACATTACATAAGACAATGTGTGGTAATGTAACCAACTGAGCTGTATACACTGTACTGTGTTACCACACATAGCCATTCACACTCAGTTGAATTCCATACAAGCAGCACAGAGGTGCAGCTTGTCCAGTTACCTGTTACAGGTGATGGTTTGTACAGTTGTTCTTTGTTGGCTTGAAATGGTATCTTTGAAAAATAAATGCTTTTGATCATTTATAACTTAATTAACTCCATGTGCATGGGTTGGGTGGATGGGTGGGTCAAAGTGTGCATGCCACAACTTGTTATATTCAAAATTAATTAGACAACTTTATTATCAATTTATGTCAATAAACTTGGCATTAAAATGTAGTTTATGATTCATATTTTTAACATTACATATGTTTTAATTTGTTAATTCAATATTGAAACATCTAAATAAATTTTCAATTTTATATGACACATGATGCATCTCTGCTTTGAATTCTCAGTTTTAGATTTTATTTTCTATTATGAGTTTCAGATGCACTATAGATATTGACAGGCCAGAATTTAAAATAAGAACCACCCACCACAAGCTCCTCCCAACTCTTCATGCTTTAGAAGTTACTTATCTACTCATGCTTATTTGTAAGTGGTATGTGTTTATAACCAATAGAAAGGTAATTTTGTGATCTATGTGATTATGATGTTAATTTATTTTGGTAAAAGACACCAATTCCCAAGCAGATATTATTGAGTGAAGACCAAAGTTGGTGCTCTAGTAAGTAATGAAATTTTTTAAACCTTTTTATGGGTTAGTTATAAAACCAGAGAAATTCAAGTAGTTTTGGGGCATTGTGTTTTACTGTTTGTGTTTTAAAATGCATATTTGAAAAACTACACTATTTTTTGGACAACCAACTTAGTGAGAAAAATTTAGAGTACACGAAGACTGGCTTCGGAGCACAAAAAGGCCTCTATCCTGAAGTAAGTGCTAAATTTATTCTTAAGGTGTATTTTTTAGTTATTGATATATTTTGTTTTAACAGAACTAACTAAAATGTAAAAATCAAAAAGTTATTATGTTAGATAAAAAAACTTAAGTGGGAAAAATTTTTTTTTCACCTCGAGGAATGCACAAAGAATATATGTAGTTAGATGTCACTTGATTTAACCTGAAACGTTGTTCACCCTAAACTCTCTGCACTCCCACTGTGTGTATTATTACTATTTGTGGCAGTTAGACATGGCTCAAAAAGCAATAAAACAAAAAAATTAAATCCTTAAATCCGAGAGGATGCTATTAGCATCTGACCAAAAATCCCAATTTACCCATCTGATGGTGACAATGTCTCTTTGACTAATAAAAAATCCAAACTGTGTTATTATCCACCTTTTATAAATAGACCAGAAATTTTATAAAGTATGGTGATAATTATTATGATAACATGAAAATAATTCTGGCTTCTAGAACATGCAAAGAATTATGGGTTTAAAGAGTTAAATGAAAAATAATTTATACTTTTATGAGTCTGAGGGTGTTTAAGATATATGATTGTAATTTATTTTTACAATCTGCCTTCATTCTAGAAAGAAAAAGTTTCATGTAGGCTTGTTTCAAATTTTCCTTGTAGTGGTTACAAGGTTGCTCAAATGGACTGAGCCCATATATTGTTAAGGTTGAGAAAATAACAGATAAAACAAGTTTTATTTATAATAGAAGAAAATTTTTGTCTTCATTTAGGAGGTTTTAGAGGCAGTGAAATGAAATATGAAAACTGAAAGATGAAAAAACGTATTTTTATTCTTAGCATGAAAATCATCTTGCACTCAGAATAATCTGAGTCAGACTGACTAAAGTAAATTCAGATACATGTCTTTATTAATAATTCTGATTTTCTTGTATTTAACATACTAGGTCCAGTTGACCGATGCTATTCATGTAGGGTTAATTTGATAATAGCTTAATCATCTTTTTTTTTTAGAAAAAGTTGTGAAGTACAATATGACATGTCCAAATTAATTATTTTTCAATAACAGGATAAAATCAGCAGGGTCTAGTAGCCATAATACAAGCAGTCATCAGCTGTTTGGTCAGCCACTGTTGGTACCTATACCAAGAAAAACATGTACCTATGCCATGCTTTATGATGCCATCTTTAAAAAGATGTCGTAAGTATCTCATTTCGTTTGGTGTAATATCCTTCTTGTTCTTTACATTTTCTGTCCTTTGCTTCACTTTTTTGTTGAAATATCTATATAATAAGATTCAATATCTTTGTGTGTGTGTGTGTCACATAATTCCTTCTAAACCACTGGTCGCACTGTCTTCTAAGTGGTACCAAACAAACTGTCTTATTCCTGAGTCTACTAATGGTATCATATAGTATTGAAGCACAGATGTAAAGTGAAAACAATCAGTCTAAAGTCATGAGCATATACATAATTCAGAAAAAGGTTTCTCCATTGAAAAATCTAACTGGTGTATTATTTCTCCATAGTTGACCTGTGACAGATGTATGTAACTGGTGTATTATTTCTCCATAGTTAGCCTGTTATAGGTGTATTTAACTGGCATGTTACTTATCCCTATTAAATTTTCACAGTTTAGTCTTTACTGTAGAAAAGGCATAGGCCTAGTTTGAACTTAAAGGGCCATATTAGAAAATGTACAATCTACAGTTTTTCATAAAGGCTTGTAGATTGTATAAAAATAGTTGCAATAAATTTATTTTCCTTTACTCTTTTTTTTTTTAATAAATAACTAGAAGATGTCATATAGTTGGGCAGTTCGAACACATGAAGAAATTTTATTTCCTTTAAAAATGTTAAGATATAGAAAGGTACCTTTAACATATTGATTACTAGGTAATAGTTCCAGGGCTTGCATCAATAGACATTGACCACTCCTGTGCAAACTGGCTGCTTAGCAGGAGCTTGATGAGAATTCCCTTGCTGTCGTTACAGTGACTTTTAGTTGTGTATTGTCCTATTGATTCCCCCATTTTCTGTTTTCCCTAGGCAAACCATATAGTACTTCCATGGTTGTTGCTTTCACCTTACTTGTGTAGAGGTGGTCAATATCTTGCTAGTAGAATTTTGGTGGATTTGATAATGGATTCTTCTGTTGCAAACTTGTCAGCTTTCTTTTAGCTTTACCCCTTCTTGTCCTGGCTCATATATCCAAATGATGGTCTTATTACTTAGTTGCTTTGCTTTCTGCAATCCATCTGAGGACCAACCACTAAATTTTATGCCATATACTGACTATAATCAGTTGAAAATATTATGTTAGTAGCACTGTTTATTTGCATAAGAAAGACTTGGAACAAGTTTTACATCACGTATCATTATAAAAGATTTAGATTTAATTTCTTGTTGTTGTTTTTTTACCCTTTCCCTCTTTTCCAGTTCTTTTTTTTCCTTATTTCTCTCTATCCTTTCAGTACACATATTTCATATCATGGAATATCCCTATTAATTAACTAGTCACTGTAATTTACTACTCTTATTTAGTCTTTATTATAGAAAAGACATAGGCCTAGTTTGAACTTAAAGTGAACCTAATGGACATTAAGCCCTGTTGGCCATTATAGAAAAAGTACAATCTGCAGTCTTTCATAAAGGCTTGTAGACTGTTATAAAAACTTGTAATAAATTTATTTCTCCCTTCTCTTTTTTGTTTTAATTATTAGTAAAGAAGAAGAAGGGATCATATTTTAACATAGACAGATGGAGGTTGAAAGAAAGTACAAGAATGATAGAAAAATTGCTAAGACTAACCTAGAGATATAGTTTAGGAGAATCTACGTATTCTTCTCGTATTAATACAAGCTATTTATTGTAATCTAAAAATAAACTCTATTTATTTAGTTAATTGAAATATTTAAAAAACATTAGTGCAAGTATAAATGTGAGCCTTAAAAACATAAAATCCTAAGCACTTATGCTTCCCACATCTTTATCCTCCAGCAGTTCCCAAGGATATATCCTGTTAAAACGTTAAATATATTTTTTAGAATAATTGATAATTTATATTAAAAAAAATTCTTGCATTGTATTTATGTTTAAATCATTAAAATTAGACTGGTAGTTTTAACAGTTTCTGTTTCACAAAATCTTTGTATAGGCATCCATGTGAAAGTATATATAAACTTAAAATATTCCACTTCCAATGAAAAGTATTTCGTATAGATAGTTAAAAAATGTATAAAAGCTGCATAGGTGATACACCAAGTTACAAAATTAAATAGGTTATAAATTGCCAAAACTTTTTTTCCCCTGAAAGATGATTGAATAGTAGTTTTTTTGTTAGATTGAAACGTCATCTTTGAGAAATAGGTGCTTTTAAAAGCTTATAATATAATTAAATTGTTAGAAATTATGAAATTTCAAAATTATTATTTTTTTTTACATTTGTATTGCACAAGAAACCCTAGGTAATCCTCGGAAGATTCTAAAATTTCTTCATGTGAGAAATGAGGTTAAGAAAGTGGAAATGTAGTCTTGTCAGGTTGTGATATTTTCATACTATGGATAGATATAAATATCTTGATATTACCAGAAATTGTGAATTAGGATTTTTTTGTTTTTTAGAAATTATAGTGCTTTTCTGTATCATGATTGCTCAAAACCTTTTATTACAACTAATTGAAATCATAATGCTGGACATGGGCTTAGAGGATAACATGCCCAAGCTGTGAATCCAAGGATTTATGACTTGTGTCCTGTTTCTGCAAAATATATATCCACTCTTTGGGGCCCTGGGTACTCTATAAAAGTGATGTTCATATCCCACTATTTGATCAGACAAGAGCTGATGGTGGGTGCTTTTGACTATCTGTCTTTCCTATAGTCTATCAGTTCAAAATTTGGGGTAGCTCTGCACAAATAGCCCTTGTATAGCTTTGTGAAATAAATTCTAAATACAATAACAAAATCTTAAAATGCCAATCAAATGACTAAATTACTACTGTGGTTTTTGACAGCAGTTAGTGTTTGTTCATGTAACAGAAATTAGTTTTTCAGTGATATATCTTTGAGGGCTGGATGATTACTTCGATTAAGCAATTAAGTCAAATACCAAAGAACATCAATTGGTGTCGCATAAATAATCAACTAATTAAAATTAATGTTTCTGATTATCACTATCTAAGTGTTGTGATAATAATTGATTAGTTGAAAGTAATCAACTAATGAGCCCAGTGATTAATCAGTTATCAAATTCCATTAATTGCCAAGCTCTAATGTCTGATATAACAGTGAAATTGTTGTTTAATCAGTTTAGTCAAAATTGTTTATTGACTAAAAACAAATATTATAATTTTTGATATTGCTTTGATAAACTAGGTGTTACCTGGTTGTTTTTTTCTCTGTTTTTTTGGGTATATTTCTTAGGCAGTTGGTGATTAAATTAATACCTCTTTTCTTTTTTCATGGTTTAGACGATTTGTCCAAATGCCAGATCCAAATGTGGAGTGGTGGAATGACAATGAAGCTGACATTGTTAATGGAGGTAAAAAAATAAATTTTTGTAAAAATTATAGTTCAATTTTGTTTTTAATTATGCTTGATTTGGTGTCAAAACAACTTTAACAAAATCGAAAATGGAAGTTTAGATTCAGTAAATCATTTTGAAATATCGCGGTAATTTAAAATGAAAAATGCAAAACAAAATACCAAAAGTCTTGTTAAACTATAAAAAAAAACAGTTGTTAGAAATTATGCCAAAGTAAGCTTTGAACTTCCCAAATTGTTCATCAGTCATGACTTATACCAAAAATTCCCCCCAAAAAAATTAGAAAAATAATATTAACTAAAAGTAATAACTTGAAAATTGGTATAGCCAAACCTTCCTTGTTGTCTTATATTCCATTTTCTGTTTGTTTTTATTAGTTTAAAGTATGTGTTTATATTTCTGACTTGTCACATTTAAGTTATATTAAATTTTTGTAAACTTTTTGTGTGAATCTTAACTAATGGTCTAATTTTGGAGATTTTAAACTTCAAGTTTATGCAGCTTATTATACGAGTTGGACTACTGTTCACTTTGACTTTAATCACTCCAAAGTATGATTAGTAAAGTTAATAATTATAATAAAAATATATTTATTGAAATTAGAAATACGAAACATAATTTGTCCTTGGATTTGCATATTTTGTCTTTGAAGCATATAAACTAGTGAGAACATTTTCCCAGTATTATAAAATAATATAAAAAGAGAGACTGTAAAATATTTCTGGTCTGGTAACTGTAGGTTGTGCAATTAACTCAGTCAATGTAGTGATTACCTAGGAATATCAATTAGTATATTGTAAAATTATTGATTAATTACAATTATGACCAAATTTATTAATGTCACAAAAATAATCAACTAATTGAAGTTACACCAATATGCACTACAGAAATTAAATAATCAGCATATTTGTTATTGATCGATTAGGAAAGGCATTTTTTTTAAGCGACTGAGATGAGCTTTATTTGTGACTTAGGCATACATTAATTTTAGAATTACTGTTTAAATGTTGTATGAGAAGTTAGGCTTACCAGTTAACATAGCCTGTATAGAATGTTATTAAAGAAAGAAATTTATTCGTTATTGTTAAGTGGACTGGATGTCACATATTATTTAACAAATGATCCAGAATAATCCACTGAGCAATAGAAGACTTGCAAAATACATTTATATAACACCTATATCTTCTTAACCTATTTACACAAACAAAACTCCTGTTTAGTTACAACTAGCGCTAGTTAGCTAGGAAGCACTGAAAAGGGAAAACATAAGTGTCATCGTGTGTGTTTTAAACACTGCTTATTTAATACAGTAAGCTTTAAGTTGTATGTTTTATTGGTTTATCAGCATGAATGTCTTTCTATAATTTCTTCTAGCCTTTGCTGTAAAATGTAAATGCATTAATCATTTTTATGTGTCCTTTTTAACCTCCATTAGTACTGACAACTTTTCACATTAAAATTGTTTTTTATACTTATAAAGTTGTTAATTTTTAAGTTTTATGTGCTGTTCATAGAATTGGAAAAATGTTCCAAAATGTTGTTAATTAAGTATAATTTGGTATTGCCACAACTTTGATATTTCTTATTAAACTTTGATTTCCATCTTATGCATAATTGTAATCTCTACAAAGAGGGCATCTAATATCATCACAAGTGTTGTTTTTTTTTGCCAAATAGTGAACATTCTACTATCTGTTTTTGTAGAATCAAAGTGTATTTGTATTTTTAATGTATATAATAACTATCACAGATTGTGACAAAAATCTTTACTAATTTTATTATATTACAGAATTAACTTATTTACATTTAGTAATCTTGTGAAAATCTCCATGGAAAAACCCGTGGAATGATTTTAAGAGCTGATTGTTACAGATTTTGTACCATGTTGTATATATAATTTTTTATCTAAAACAGTTTAGTATTAAAAAAGTAACTTAATCCTGACTTGTATTTATCATATTAAAAAGGGGTAGTTTGAAAAGGAGAAAAATTAGTCTCGTCAAAATAATTGATTAGTTGAATGTTATCAGCGCCCGACGATTAACCTATTAGCATATTTCACTAATAGTCCAGCTCCAAACAAGTTTGGTATTTACTTCAAATTATTCTAACTAGTTGAAAAGAATGATTCAGTAACATATGTCTCGTCATTGTTGATTGCTTGTAGCATCAGTGAATGTAAACCTTATCTTAACATATATTTTAGTATATGTGTATGTATGTAAGATATGTTAACCATGAAAAGCTTTTCATTTGCAAATTTTTTATTATATTTTTTGTGGAGGCATGGCTGAATAATTGTGTCACACACACATATATATATACACACACACACACACACACACACACACACACACACATACATACATACATATATTCAAAGTTTAATTTACATTTCAAAATAAACTTCTGTTTAACAATTTCTATATGGGCATTGTCAATTTGAGAAGTGTGCATATCAGTAAACTTAGCATCAAAATGTAGCTTATATTATCTAAGTTTTAATTTTGTAATTTCAAAAAGACATATATTAAAAAAGAAATCTCTGTTGTGTGACACACATGCTCTAAAGACTGTGTAACTTCAATAATATAGCTTCTTATAGTGTCTGATAATTAAAAACACAAACTATAAATAATGACAAGTTCAAATATAAAGTTTAAACATCATATCTTTTCCATTTGCTGAGATATCAGTAAATTTGTCCAATCTGTCAGAGGAGCCTTACCCATCTTTCCATAATTTTCAAGATAGTTTTTTAAGCTGTGTGTCCATATTTGATGGACATGTTTTCTCTTCTATTTCTAGCTTACAACTTTCCTTTTGAAATTGTCAGCAAAAGACAGTAGTTGAGAAGTACTTGATGTGTGTTAACCAAAATCATTGCTTGTAGCAGTCACAGAATATTTTTAAACTACTTAAAGTTAGCCAGTGAAATTACAGTAGTTTTGGAACATTCTGTTCTAGTGCCTGATATATTTTTTTCTGTTCTAAAATGTGTATTTGGAAGCTACATTAATTTTTGTTTGGAAAATTAATTTAGAGAAAAGAAATGAGTGACAATTCACATAGATTGCAGTCCAACATACATAAGTGTATGAGGAAACTACTTTTGGTCCCACTCTGATTTATTACTTTTATGTATAAAAAAACAAGCAATAAAAACCATAACATAAAAGAATATGGGTTTGTAAGGGTTACCAGTTGAAATTATGAAGATAATTAAGTTGAAAATGTCGTGACATATGATGTACTTAGAAAAGAATAAAAATCCTTTTATTTTCTAATTTTAAATTTTTGGTTATGCATTGATAATTTCACTAGAGGTAGAGAAAGGAAAAGATAAAATGTATAGTTTTACAGAAAAACTATTCATTTAAGAGGTTCTAAAACTATGCAAGATAACAGAAGTATTTTTATTCTTAGAAAGAAAATCACTTTTGACTTAGACTCACTTAGTAAAGACTTCATAGAGACAAATCTTTGATAAAAAATACTGTATTAATAAATCAGATTTTTAATATACAAGAGACTTGTAATGTTTACTAAAAGTTTTCCAGATTTCATGAAGATAATCTCGGTAGATTTAAAGTCATGGGACGTATAGTTTCACAGTTTCTAGATCAGTCATATTGACTGGTGCATGTGGAAAGGGCAAAAGCAAATGGCTTATCAAATTGGGGGGGGGGGATATCAAATGAGAAGTGAGTAGAACTATTCATATATACTGTTCTGTTAAATATTCCTACTTATAAAGATAATAATACCTAGTTTCATCAGTGTTGTGTATCCTACCTGTTAAAGATATTCTAGCTGATTGGTTCCTTTGAATTATTTGCATAGTTAGACTGACTTGTAAAAAATTGAGAAAATCCACATGTGCTGCTTGCCCCTGTTTTTGTTATTCCAGCAGTACAAGCTGCTAGAAATGCTGGTCATTTCCTTGTATTTTATTTCTTTCTAACATGTTTTGTCTTTATTGAGTTGCAACAGCTATATGATTTAATGTTTGAGTATTTATCATTTCTTATTATATACTTTGTGAACTAATATTAATTGATGCTTCTAGAGTTTGTAGATAAATTTGTAAATTTTTCATGGTCTCTTCCATACTTCAGTAAGTTACTGATTCGTGTGTTTTATCATTCATTATTATTGTATATTTCAATTACAAGTTTATTAATATTAAGTTTCTAACATTACATTTTGTTGTGCAGAAGTTGAAATGACCAATGGAGATGAATTGGAAAATGAACATCAGGATGAGCAGGATGAGTTAGAAGAAGCAGAAATGACAGAAGAAAGCACCACTGGGTACCAGAGGCTCTTTTCTCTCTTAAGTGTTAACGCCTATGGTAATGCTGAAGTAGAAAGGTTCAAAAATAATGATCAGCCTCTGAAACTTGGAAGTAAGTACTAACTTACTTAGCATAAGGAACATAATCTTGTGATTTATTAAAATGGACACATATGGATTTAGTTGTATTATTTACAAACCTTTCACCATCTGTTGACTATATAAAAGTATTGCTTGCAAAGAAATGTACTGGAAATGGGGGTAATACATGAACCTCAGTGTAAATTCACATAAAGTAAGACATGAGGGGGAAATAATGAAATGTCTTAGTCCTAATTTTTTGATCTGACTTATTTGTTCTCAATATCTTTTCCCGTGATTCAGGTCGTACATATGTGGCAATAGACTGGCACCCAAAGGCTAGAGAAAAATTTTATGATGACAGAGAAGCAAAGGTAAAAAAAGAGGGAAAAACCTGTGTTTTATCAGTTGTATTGAGGTAATTAAGGTAACAGTTTACGACATTGATATGATTTATCAAGAACGTGTATTAATATAATAACTCAGAGTGTAGTGTTACTATAAATGTCTTAGTTTTGTATAAAGAAATTTATCTTTATGAATAATAGTTAATATGAAATATTCTATCTTAAACATTCAGTTTGGAACCTTCATGAACATTAAATATTTAAACAGTTAAAAACATTATTAACTAGCTCGAGTACCTGTCCCCTGGATGGAAGTTTTGTAAATTCATGAAAGGTTGCTTGCCTTATATGTAATTGTAAAAAATGCAAAAACACCCCTAAAAACTGCAGATGTGAAACCATAAATTTACATGTATCTCCACATGGACCCAACTAACCTTCATGCCAAATTTGGTGAAGATCCATCAACAGGGGGCGAAGTAGGGGTAAAAAAAATGCCCATAAAAAAACATAAAATGCAAAACCGAAAATTTGTATGTACCACCGCATGGACCCAATGAACCTCCATACCAAAATTGGTGAAGATCCACCCACACTCTGCAAAGTAGTTACATGGACAGACAATAAACAGTACTATTATTTATATAGATACACTAAACATTTTATGCCTTTAGAAAGAAAGAAAAAAAATGTTTGCACTTTTTTTTTATCCCCCATGATCCAGGAATATGAAGTACATGAATCAGTCAACACAAAACTGTCTCAGAAGAAACATGTGATCCAGTTGAGTGAGTGTCTTGAGCTTTTCACTACAACCGAGAAGCTAGGAGTTGATGATCCCTGGTACTGTCCAACTTGCAAGAAACATCAACAGGCTACCAAAAAATTTGACCTTTGGTCTCTACCTCGTGTTCTCATCATCCACTTAAAACGATTTTCATACAACCGTTACTGGAGAGACAAGCTGGACATCTTGGTGGAGTTTCCAGTCAAGTAAGTTCACATATTTTTTATCTAAATTTTTTTAGTTTAGTCAAATATATTGAAATGTTTTCCTACAACACAGTTAACTCTGTTCAAAGTTAAAGTAAGAGTCTAATACATTAAGACACAAACAGTTTGCCACCAAAATATTTGGTTGGCAGTTCATTTATTTAGCAAGTCATGGAGTTACTAAACCATTGTGGGTAAATTATTAATAAGCAATTTTAAATAGCTATTAATAAGCAATTTTAAATAGCTATTCATAAGCCATTTTAATAGGTCATAAAGTATATTCTAAGGACTTGCGAGTGAAAGCAAGGAGGAATAAGTCCTCATTTGACATCTATGCTATGTCTGTCAAGTCCAATAATGACTAGTTCTTTCACTCAATACTAGGGCTACAACAGATATAGGCCACAGCACGTGTAAAAGTTCGTTTGCTGTGTCCACTACTTTTTAATTTGCCACACAAATTTATGATTTGTATCAGTATCCAGATGGTTATACACCTTATTAACAAATGTTTTCTCATCATTTATTGGGCTTCAAAATTTATGGTACCAAGTAACTTTTCTTATCAATCACTTGACTATCATCACCTGTACAAAAATTAACTCGGCGATTCCATTGAAATTATGTAATAACAGTAATTGTGTATTGTTACAGCTAGAACATACAAAAACTAATTATTATTTACTTAACTTGAACAGTGTAAAAAGAAGGACCATTTATTTGAATTTGTAGCCTGGTAAAGAAATCTCTACAATTATTGTTTTTATTATGCAACCTAAGTTTTCCAACAGTGAATAATTAGTTTTAGACCTTCCTGTTAGAAGTGTATATCGATTAACTTATCTTAGTTAATGCAATTTGTTGACTAGAAAGTGAAATATTGAATCTCAGAAAGCTAATTTCAGTTATTTTCACTGTGTTTTGATAAAATTTACAGATTGATTTTTTTTTTTAATCCTTACTGTATAGCCTCTGGATTAGAAGGGTGTGAAACTGATTTTACAGAACAGCTTCTTAGTTCTGTTTTGGAGATGTTTTCAGATATTAATAATGTTTGTTTTTCTCTATTTTTATTACATCTTAATTTTATAAGACATCATATCTATTGACTTACTGCTGTACTGTCAACATGCTTTTCTGTGAAAGATAGTCTTATTATGTGACAAAATCAGTCATTTTAAATTTAGTAATCTCATAAACGTTACATCTTTGCCTTTTGTCTCACCTATAAATTTAATTCAAATGTATTAAAAATTCTTATTTTATTTAAATATGAAATAAATATAGTGAATATATTCTCTAGTAACCATACTACAGAGAAAGAAGTGTAATTATTATTTTGACTATTGACATAGTAAAATGTGTCTGTTAGTAGGTAAACATGCATTTATAAAAATGATACGTTAAGTTGTATTTTCATGAATTTTGTAGTCTTATTCTTACTTAAGGTTTTTGATTGACTAGATGAAGTTTTTTCTTAATAGGGGATTAAACATGGCTAAGTATATTATCAACCAAAATCACGGACCTGCAGTTTATGACCTGATAGCCGTAGCCAACCACTATGGTGGGATGGGTGGTGGACACTGTAAGTATAGGTGTGCAGTATATGGTGCTCAGTGTGAGTCATTGTTGTTACTAAAACAGTTGCACTTTTCTGTACTTATTTAAAAAATATAAACAATGACAGTAAAATTTATTAAAATAATTTCAAATGGATGACCAAGTGAAAATATATTCACATGTCATTTTATTTACTGTTGTATGTGTGTGTTGCTTTATTCTCAACTGCTATTAGTGGTGTGACACTTTTTTGTAGAGTCTTGGGGGAAAGGGTGGTTTAGGAAACACTTGTAAGTTTAGGTGGAATGGGTGGTGAACTCTGTAAGCACAGTAGCAGAAGCAAACCTATTCGAAGTTCTTGCAGGCTAATTTCACTTTCAGTGGTCACAGTATTGTAACAAAATATGAACTGTAAATATAACAGGATATACCATAAGTTTTACTAAGAGTATATACAATATCCTTTTCTAATATTTTATGCATTCTTTATCTTCAATTTAAAATATATTTTTTATAGTTATCATCCAGTGTTGTTTAATTTGATTTTATTAGTTTTATTAGAACACTAGTAATATTCAGAAACAAGGAAATCTCTGCCATTCAGCAGAAATATGTAGAACTCATAATATATTTATAGATCACAGTTTATCAATGTTTTTGTGTGGTCTTTAGTAGCTAGCACTTTAGCATTATGTTTAGATTGTGAAAAAAGAAACTATTGCCAGCATAAGAAATCCCATTGTAAACTTGTTGTACATTAAGTTTAATGATAATGATGTAAAATTAGCATTAAATAGTTGAAATATCTGAGGGGGAAAAAATGGTTTTAAAACAACAGGAAAGTATTGTGTGTGTTGCTGAGTAGACAATCTGTCTGGAAAGAATTTAGTCTGAGTTCCAAAATGTCATCGGAATGTAATGCATTCTGAACAGACTGTTCAGGAGTACATGCCATAAATCAATCTTGTTATGAAATACTTTAAAGGACATCAGTAATCTTCTTGAAAGCTTTTTTTCACTTCTTCACATACGTTGGGTTGTTCTTTTTATGATTGTACATGTTGAGAAAACAGATTAATTAAAAATCATTGGCTTACTGGTCATTTCTGTTGTGGTGTGCTTGAGAAATTTTAGAAATGGTTATTAAAGTTTCAGAATAATTCAAAGAGATGTTGTCAGATTTAAAGTATGATGATAATTTGTTTCTTTGCATTGCACATGCCATTTTGTAGTTTAATAATTTATATGAAAGGAAGGTTTTACTGTGTTATTACTTTAAGAAATTGCTTCTTTAACTTCCCCAGGATTGTAAAAACATTATATGTCATGTTGAAATAACAAATGAATAAGAACAGTAAAATTTTAGATTGTAGTTAAAGAGAAGGTGTTTTTGAGGCCATCCTGAGTTTCTGCCACAGTAATTACCCCGAGTTTGTGCAGCATCCCTTTTAACCCTTGGATTACTAATTTGTTTCATACCTTTCACTACAAGTGGGGTACACATGTTGCATCATTTTGAGTAATCTTATGTTTTTGCCTGTTATAACACTTAGTGTATACAAATTACAAGAAAATTGTATTAAATCACTTGTTTTTATATGTAAAATACATAGTAAGTTCTACCAGTCATTAGTCGATTGAATTATACTATTGATGGTATTTTTTGTGTAACATTTATCATGTAACCAAAAAACTTTTGGACCAAGAAGCAATTTAGTACATCAATAGCTTAGAAGAATGTATTTAAAAACCCTATAGGTCCCTGTAGGCTCCACTAGGAATGTTAGGGTTAAAGTTTTCAAAAACCCTTATCAAATTAAACCAGCTGAAATATACACTGAACTGATCATATTTATTAATAAGCTCAAACTCTTTGCCAATCTGATTTAAAGTTTCTCCTGATAAGGGCAAAATATATGAATCCAAACATTATCCTAGGCAAGAAAATTGAACATTCAGTATGAAATTAATACAATCAGAAAATAGTTTTTCTACCAACTTGTTCTATATGTTTTTATTTGTAAATTTTGCTAGAAATTGTTTAGAATTTATAGTAAGCTATTAGAAATTTTTAATTAGATATATTTTTTAAACAAAGAAAATATGGATGTTGCCAAAAGAATTTTTTTCTTTATTTGAATGCTATATACAAAAGGTGTGGCCATCAAACCAGAACTGGTAAATTTTGTGTATATGTGAAGTGGCTAGACTGAGTAGCAAAAGTTATTTTGGAACTGAAAAGAACCTGTAATACATTTTGAGATATATGCATCAAGGTTTGCTGAGGATGAAGGATGGTTCCCGTTTCAGAAATTTTGTCCAATTATTTTTGTGTATAACAACTGTGGAAAGTAGGTTAATGAAAGTTGTATAACTCTGAGATATATTCTGCTATTATTTCATTGTCTAGAATGAGAATTTATTGTGATTGTTAGCAGTCTATACAATTACCTTATTTTTCAGCTGTTAATCTGCTGCCATCTCAAGGGGATTCCTGAGAAAGACTGTGACAGGAGCCAGGAATCGAACCTGGGTTTTCTCAGGACTCTTCTTTGGACATTGCCAGTTAATTTTTACCTTATTTTTCAGCTTTTAATCTGCTACTATTTTAAGGAGAGTTCTGAGAGAGACACTGACCGAAACCAGGGCTTTCTCAGGGCTCTCCTGAGGATGATATTTGATAAACCTTCTCTCCACAGGCATCTTTTGCTGTGCATGTCATAAGGTTTTAGTGAGTTACATTCAGAATTTAATTACTACTTTCTTTTCATGATATACCAATAAATATAGCATACAAATGTAGCTAATAATCCATATTTTAATAGTATTTAAGTTTGAAGTTCTTACTTTTATAAGGCAATATTTAAAAAAAGATCTATAGTTTCCTCTACTGTGAGAATTGTGGCATTTGCTCTCTATGAATCCCCTCTTCACTAATTTATTTACCACCTCTCCAAGAAGTGTAAAATTTAATGTAAATTACTCCTGATAATATCATCATCACTCAGACAAAGCACAATTTTCATAGCCTTCAATGTTATTTGGTTACAGAGCCATGAAATTGACAATCAGATACCTCTTTCTATGCCCACCTGTCACATCGTGTCCTTCAGAAATTACCAGTAGTTCTCTCTGACGTTCAGTACTATATTATTTATAACCAATAGAAAGCCAAGGTTTTCAGCTGTCAAATGACATTAGGTTGTTTCCTGTAAAGAGAATTGTCAGTTTTGCTTTCCGTTCAAGCCTGATTCCCATGAGAAACACATCAATGAGGTTAGATGAAGTTTTAACAGCTCTTGTTATATAGTTAGAAAGCCAGGAAAATTGTGATAGTTATGAAATACTTGTGTGCTTTTTGCACTTTATTATTCTGTGTTCTTTAGGATAAACAAATGTAGTTTCATATTAAAATTTGAAGTTATGTTCTATAAAGAAAAAAAGGGTAATTTAGATTTTTTTATTTTTTTTTGGTGGTTATGAGGTCAGTCAAATTGACCAATCATGTATAAAGCTAGGGTAGAGAAAATAACATAAAATATAAAGTTTTACTGAAGAAAAACGTTTGAAGTTTATTTAGAAGGTTTTATAGATTAGGTGGATAAAAATTGAGATTTTTGAGACGAAGAAAAGTGTTTTTAATCTTAACGTGAAAATCACTTTACACAAGGACTAGTTAACAAAAATACTATTTATATATTCACGGACACATCTTTAGTAAAAAAATACTTCATTAAAAAATGTGATTTTTTTGTTTACAACATACTTGTAATGTTTACCAAACGTCTGACAGATTTTGTGAAGATACACAAAGTGTAATAAAAGTTATAGTATGGAAGCTATGACGAGTACAAGACGGTTACGAAGTTGGTCAATTCAACTGACCTCTTAGCAAGAGAGTTAACAGCAAAACTAATTGATAACTAACAACCAAAGAGGAAAATTAGTAAATAGTTAGTGATTAGTCTTAAGTGATTGTTTAGATTAGTAAACACGATAATGATTAGTATCTAGATGTCATAACTTTATTGCAAGTACTAGTATTAGTGAAAAGTGGTTTTATAAGATTTCTTTCAAGAGTTCTATGAATAGGATAACCCACTAAATTTGATAAAGTATAAATATCAGATAGCTTGTAGGTTCTAGATGAAAAACATTGGATATATGCTGATAATAGAAATCTCTACAATATAAGAATAAATTCACTGTTTAAATGATACTTACCTATTAATAAAATGCTATTTTTGATCATTGTTACCAGTGGTAGTGACATGAATAAAATAAAAGTTTGAGTGAGTTCAGGATCATTGTTTGTAACATCAAAAGACAAAAATCTTTAGAATTAAGGATCAACTTTTGATCACCAAGTGTTGTATTTTGTGACAAGATCGATTAAAAACTTCAGTCATCTGAGAAAGAATGCAATATATGATACAACACTCCTGTGAGGATTTTCAGAGAAAACAAACTAATGAATAAGTGATGTAATATTATGATTATTATTTTTTTCCACTATATGTTACATTGAATCTAAATTTAGGGTTCCTATTAGCTACTACTGTATTATACTTGATCTTTTGGCATGTTCAAGATTCAAGATGTTAAAAAACTTGTTATAGACTCAACAGTACATTGTGGTGGTAGTAAATTACATTACTATTTTGTCTTCTTGGTTAGATACTGCATATGGAAAAAACAAAGACACTGGACAATGGTATTACTTCGATGATAGTAGTGTTTCTTCTGCTATAGAAGATAATATAGTGGTAAGATTTTTTAGATATGATTGATAAGAAATAATGTATGCTTTTTGTATGTATTTTGAAATTCTGTATATATTTCAATTATACTTTCAATATAATTATAACATTTATACTTGTATTTATATATATAGATTATGTGCAATGATTGTTTTTTAACTTTTTCATTAATTAGCAGATGTTTTGTGAAATTTAAAGTTATTATTTTCATAAAAATTTAAAGATATGAAGTTGAAAATTTAATCTCAAGTTTTAATCTTTTTAGAGATATTTAATATTTATCAGTGTTTGTTTTTTACCATATTGGATGTAGAACATATTAATGTGTTTGTTTTAGATAAAGACAATTATGATTTTTCTATAACATGCTGAAGACTACAAGATAGAAGTTCCAATATGTGGTGAAAATTCAGAAGTAGTAGAAATAGAAGCTTAATGTACTAGAAATTGAGGAAAACTATTGTCAAAATATAAATTTATATCATAAGAGGTTTGGAGAAAAAACAAATATTACAAATATAGATTTATCATACTTTATGAGGTTGAGGAAAACTATTATTAAAGATATATAAGTTAATCATACTAGAAGAGATTGAGGAAAACTATACACCCCTCATAAGTCTGGGTAACATTCTTTAATACCAGCTTGGGGGTTGGCTTGAAAAGTGTCAATGCAGAAACATCCAAAGAGGTATTTTTAGAGCTTAACTAGTCAAGATAATTAAATCTGGGTATTTGTTTTTGAGTTTTAAAAACAAGTGATACAACTATAAGCGATTGAATGCACTACCAGACAGCATGAACCCTGGTAGTAACCAAAGATAAGGGACTTAACCAATAGTTTATTTTTCATTGATGCTTTGCACTCTTATATTTTTATGTTTACTCTTCACTTAGGAGACAAATGATTTATCCTTAGCATCAGTTGGATAAGTGGCAATTTCCTAGTCACCCATATGAATGATGTTGAATTTTGCTAAAACCACTATAGATGTAATTGTGAGGTTTAATTCCAGAACCGTGTTTACCACAGTGCTTCTAAAGGGATTCTGAATGCCACTGTGAACAGTCTGAACTGACCCATGTTTCTTGTACTGTGCTACTAAGGCAGTGACGTGTTGACAAATTTCAGTCTCCGATGAGAGGTCCAAGCTATCAGGATACTTCTGAAGCAAGACTTCCAACATATGACCTGGACCCATTTTGTTGTGGTTGACCATGACACCTTGCATGAACATTTTGTAAATGTGGTTTTCAAATGCTTGATATACCTTTGCACATAGATATTTCCATAGCCCGGTTGCTTAGCCCATCTCGGTGAAAATCTCTCCCACATATATTCATTAATGTTTTGAATTGCTATGTGATCAGCAGTATTATTATCCAAAGAGCTTCTGGACTCAGCAATTGATTGTTATTTTGTATCAATAAAATCCACACTACTGGTATCGATAAGAGAAACAGCACACTTTAGACCATTAGAGAGTAAGTCACTGCTGGTTCTAGCACCTTTGCATGAATTAATTTCTTTTTTTTTAACAGATAGGAACCATCTTTGACACACTTGACATTGTGTTTTTCATCAACATCCTCTGGCTCCTGCCAAGTATCGATCATGTATCCTGCATGGCAACTTTTTTGCTCGACACTTTGTGCACATTCCCAACTTTTGCTTTCCTTGCTTTGAATTTCTGTTCACCTGTTGTCTTGCAGGCATATAATCCATTTTACTGCTTATTAATGAGCAGCCTGTAATTTCCCCAGTAAATTCAAACTGATTGGTATCATCAGTAATGAAGTCTTTATCATTCAATTTATCAATGATGTCATTTACTTGACAAGAATCTTTGTTTTTAGTGTCGTCTAAATTCTCACTGCTGACTTCAGTTTTATCTCACTGAATTGTGATATACAATGGTTTTGTCAAATCACTAATATTGATTTTAATTGGTGCCATATTAGAGTATTCATAGATATACAGTTCATTATCACCCACAATAGCTTCATTGAATCATTTGAGGTTGCCAAAGAACTCAAAGGAATCCCTCCCACTAAAGCCCCCACAACAGATTGACAAAGAGTGAATAAGAACACAACGGTATTCTTTAGACCACCACCGCTCAATAATGCAGAGTATAGCTCCTTCGGAGGTATAACACTGATGCCCATGTTGACGAAATTCATAACCAACATCAAAGCAATGGCGAAATGACCATTGATACATCCCTTACCATCTTGCGCTTCAGTATGTATGAGCAATTTCAAGGCAATTTTGTGCTTCAAACAAATGATGAGTATTCCAAGTAGCAACATTCCATTCTGATAGCATTTGGTGTTGTCCAACTGAATGTAAATTTTCTTCACAAGCACAAAGTCCTTTTGTAGTCCTATTACTATGCCTTCGAAAATTGATAACACATCAATCCAGTCTTATTTCGAATCTCCTGATGAGATATGGTCATAGTATGAGACCTTGTAATCCAGCATATTTTTATTTGTTTCAGACTCAGTGTTACAGGTGTATATCATGCACCCATGCCACAACATACCCTTCTTACCATAATGTTCTATGGTTTTTCTCTAAAATAAACTGGCTCATACTTCATCTTGTAATCAGGCACCATTAATACTTTGTCATTTGCTAAATTTTGATAAATATGGAGCAGTCTAATTTGCTGATTTGTTACACATATTTGGTTGCACATACATAGTTTCAACTTGTGCTTACAGTCTTTCAATAAATCATAATATTCTTCATTTACATTGTCCATTATAAAATGAATAATCTGAAAAGGAAGTTGGCAATGCACAAAAGTTGGTTGTATGTACAAAATAGTATTATGATATAATGCATAATGGATGTTGTGATTTCTTGAAATGGTTGTATTGATATGTCCCTTGTCAAGCTCATACTTCATAAAATTATCAATTACTGTATTTCTATTCCTTTAAGAGAAATGTCTAGTTTTTCTTCACAGTCAATATGCTGTAACATTTCAATGTGTCTTGCAATAAAATCCACAGCTTTTTATGTTTTTTTGTCAAATGAAGTCAACATGTTGAAACACTTCATGACTGACCAATAGAAAATTCTGTTGTCTCTTAGTGGATATTCTTCAAGGTAGTCACAATATATGTATTCCTTAATTCTTGTACGTGTGAACCTTGGGACTGTAATTTCTTTGCCATCAATAATAAAGGTATTTGAATCCCAAGAAAATGTTTTATGTTTTGGGGAGACAACATGAATTCTATAGCTTTCTGGGCAGACGAGGTGCTGTAATGCTGTACATCTCTTTCAGAAGATTATATTTCTTTTCCTGAATGTCAATGAGCTGTGTTGAATGCTTTTTTTCCAAAGTTTATCATTATTGCTTTCATTTTCTCAAAAGAACAAGCATTTGACATTGCAGCTAAAAGTACTTTCTGTTGTGTACTTCTCTCTGGCAGGGCTTCTTGTAAGTTCAACAAGCTTTGTAGTACTTTGTCATCTCATTCTCTTTTTGTTGCTTACCATAGTCTAAAACAGAAACCAATAATCCATTAGGATCATTGGGTACAATAATTGAACATATGCACTGAAGAACCATAAAAGCAAAAGTCTACCACTATGCTTGAACTGCATGAAGGATGTTCATTTAGGCATACTTCTGTGCCAGGTAAGTTATTAGTTAAGTTGGAATCTTAAACCAAAATAATCACAAATACCAGTAGCTTTGATTGGAGCTTTCTGTTTATGGCTTCTATTGTTTCCAAGATACAGGAGTGACAGCTACATCAAGGTTATCCTGAACTTCATCAGTATCACTCAAAACTGGAGATTCAACTGCACCATCATCAACAACATCCTGATATTCATTAGCATCACTACAATCCTGAAATTCAATCTCATTCCCATCAAAATCATTACCTTTTTCTTTTCCTCTTGTTCATAGTGCAACCCCCACATTTACGATGTAACTTTGTATTTGGCGATAAACAATCACAAGAACACGAAACTCAATTAGTACGCTTACATTTACAAGTTAACTTCCCCATAAGTAACATTTATATCGAGACGTTAGTACCTTTATCTGGGTATGGGGGTCTGGTCTGTCACCGGCCTGAATAGTGTGCCAAACACATCCTTTTTGAACTAATCAAAATGCTCACAAGTTTTCATAACAGTACAAAAAAGGGCTGAAATGGGGTGTTTCTTGCATCACTGGTATTCATCAACTAGTATTAAAAATATAAGTATCATACTATTCTTAAGAAGTTGAGGGAACTAGTATTAAAAATATAAGTATCATACAATAAGAGGATGAGGGAACTAGTGTTAAAAATATAAGTATCATACTATTCTTAAGAAGTTGAGGGAACTAGTGTTAAAAATATAAGTACCATACAATAAGAGGATGAGGGAACTAGTGTTAAAAATATAAGTATCATACTATTCTTAAGAAGTTGAGGGAACTAGTATTAAAAATATAAGTTTAACATACTATAAGAGGTTGAGGGAAACTAGTATTAAAAATATAAGTTTATCATACTATAAGAGCTTGAGGGAAACTAGTATTAAAAATATAAATTTATCATATTATTAGAGGTTGAGCGAAAGACTAAATTTAACTAGACATGTTTACATGTTGAGGGAAGTAAACAAATTTGTATGTTCATTCACCACCTGCTTACCTATACCTATAAATATCCACCAACAGTAATCACAATTTACACAACATTCAGCCTTGATAATGGATGCAGAATGCATTCGAAACGCGTCGGCCAACTCATCACTAACTACTAACTTTTACCCGTTGTTCTA